>NC_138043.1:1030016-1142516 GCF_964106645.2 Podarcis pityusensis
CGAGAGGGACAGCCTAGAGCGGCTTCCGGGCTTCCCTCGCCGCAGAGACACTAACGACGCTTTTGCCGCTCCGGGAGTCTCTCCAGACGTACTGCGCATGCGTAACTGCCGCGGTGCTCGCCGGGAGCTGCCGACTTCCACGCAGCGACGCGCATGCGCATTATATCCCAACGCGTTTTGCCGCGCCGGGAGGCTTTCCAGACGCAGCGCGCATGCGTAGACCCCGCGGTGCTCGCCGGGAGCTGTAGTCCTCCACGCAGCGAGGCGCATGCGCATTACATCTATTCCCACGCGTTTTGCCGCGCCGGGAAGCTTTCCAGACGCATCGCGCATGCGCAGACCCCGCGGTGCTCGCCGGGAGCTGTAGTCCTCCGTGCGCATTTCGCCCCCTTCCTTCCTTCCTTCCTTCCGGCGGCGGGTCTGGGGCGGCGATGGCGTCGGGCAGCGGGGACTTCGCGTCGGGGGGTCGCCTGGACCCCGGGGCCCTGATGGAGCAGGTCAAGGTGCAGATCGCCGTGGCCAACGCGCAGGAGCTGCTGCAGGTGAGAGGGGGGAAGAGAGCCTCCCGGGCAGGAGCAGGCTACCTGGGACTACGTGGAACTGGCGGAATCCGAGACCAGGGAGGAGAGAAATTTAAAGACTATTTACAGAAATACTGCAAAATGAATGAATGTTAGACTGATGTTGGATTGAAGCTAAGGGGTTTTTAGTAGCAATGCTACAAGGAGTATGTAAAAATGGACTGCTAACAGATGAGAATATACAGTTATTACATATTAAGACAAAGGTCTAAGATAAAAACAAAGAGGGAAAGGATTTGCTGAATTAACTTACTGAAGTGGAATACAAAAAGGGGAGGTGTGAGGAGGTCAGGGAAACAAGTGAATGAAAGACAAGATAGGGAAAGATTGATTTGTTTTTCATTGTTTTTACTTTTTTGTCTTTTGTATTCTTTCTTTTTTTATTCTTTCTTTTCTTTATTTTATTATTATTATTGTAATTTTTTTTTTTGGAAACTTTAATAAATATCTTATAATAATAAAAAAAGGAGCAGGCTACCTGAGGGGAAAGGGAGGAACCCAGGGGGTCCCTTTCGCCCACCCCCATGGAAATATTTGAGGGGTTCTGGGACCCCAATTAGGGAGCCGAGGGGTCTCTAATCCCCCCTCCAAAAAAGGTGAGTGGGCCGCCCAGAGTGGCTGGGGAAGCCCAGCCAGATGGGCGGGGTATAAAGAATAAATTATTATTTTTATTGCCATTCAAATTTGCATGGGATTTTTGTTGGGGTGGTGGGGGTGCAGTCAAAGCTTTTGAGCTTTTTTTTTTTTTTAAAGGAAATTAAAGTTTATTAATAATAATAATAATTTATACTCTGCCCATCTGGTTGGGTTTGCCCAGCCACTCTGGGCGGCTTCCAGCAAAATATTAAAATACAGTACAGTGGTACCTCGGGTTAAGTACTTAATTTGTTCTTAACCTGAAGCACCACTTTAGCTAATGGGGCCTCCTGCTGCCGCCGCGCCACCAGAGCACGATTTCTGTTCTCATCCTGAAGCAAAGTTCTTAACCGGAGTCTGTAACCTGAAGCATATGTAACCCGAGGTACCACTGTTATTCACCAAATATTAAAAGCGTCCCTAAACACTTTACGGGGGGTGGGGGGCAGGACCTCAAACAACCGAGTACTTCCAATGCTTTTTTAAAAAATTGTTTTTTTATTAAAGGTTTTCTTGGTTTACAAAAGTACATGGACTTTCAATGCTTTTCCATAATGGCATGCACCACCATCCTGGGATGGACTTTGCAAGGTGGGGCTTAACTGCCTCTTCTTCCCACCCCCCTATATTTTATTCAAGCCGGCCCCCCTGCTACAGGCAGCTCTTGCTTGCCCCCCCCGGAGAAAAGACCTCGCAGCCTGCAGGACCCTCCTTGACCTTCAAAGGCTGATCTAGGGGTGCGCCGGACTTCTGGGGGGCTGTAGTAGGTGCCCTGACTATGACACCCAACGGAAGGTGAGAGGTGGAGGTTTTGGTGGTGCCCAGGGCGCCCCCAAAATTTGAGATGCCAATGTCCGCCACTGTTAACCCGGTCTCTGTTCTTCCATTCAAACTTTTCCTTTTCCACTCCTTTGCAGAGGATGACAGACAAATGTTTCCGGAAGTGCATTGGGAAGCCTGGGAGCTCACTCGACAACTCCGAACAGGTGAGGCTAGCCGCCCGTCTTCCCTTCCTTCCTTCCTTCCCTCCCTCCCTTTTTCTTTTCCTTCCCCCTTCCTTCATTCCTCCCTTTCTTCCCTCTCTATTTCTTCCTTCCCTCTCTCTTCCCTCCCTTTCTTCTTTCTTTTCTCTTTTTCCTTATTTTTCTTTCTCTTCTCCCTCCCTCCTTCCTTTCTTCCCTCCCTCCTTCTTCCCTCTCTATTTCTTCCTTCCCTCTCTCTTCCCTCCCTTTCTTCTTTCTTTTCTTTTTCCTTCTTTTTCTTTCTCTTCTCCCTCCCTCCCTCCTTCCTTTCTTCCCTCCCTCCTTCTTCCCTCTCTATTTCTTCCTTCCCTTTCTCCTTTCTTTTCTTTTTCCTTATTTTTCTTTCTCTTCTCCCTCCCTCCCTTTTTCCTTCCTCCTTTCCCTTCCCTTCTCTCTCTCTCTCTTTCTTTCTTCCCTCTCTCTCTTTCTTTCTTTTATATACCACCCCCCTATACCCAGGGGTCTCAGGGCGGTTCACAGAATAAAATCAAGATCTCAAACCGCAAAATACGTAATTAAATTAAAAACAGCAACCCAATAGCCCCCCCTTTATCGAGCTGTTGGGCTGGAGGCTTCCCCCCCCCAGCCCCCAGTGATGGAGACTTGCAGCCTGCTCCTCTTTCCTGACCACCCTCTCCTTTTCCTCTCCCTTCTCAGAAATGCGTCGCGATGTGCATGGACCGCTATATGGATGCCTGGAACACTGTCTCGAGGGCCTACAACTCCCGGCTGCAGAGGGAGAGAGCCAACATGTGATGGGGGCCAGTGGGGTTGCTGAGGAGCCCCACCATGGACTTGGCCGAGGGACCTATCCTGGCCACCCAGCAAGGTGGTTTAATTAGGGTGGGCAGGATTTTGGTCCGGGTGGCAGGAAATAAAATGACAAACCTGTGGCACCGCCTCCTGCCTTTCTTTGTTTTTGTGCCCTGGCAAGGTCTAGGCACTCAGCAGAATTGTAATGTCAGGACCCCAGGGGTCATCCAATTGAAAAGTAGTTAAAAAAATCTGGACCAGGGGACTAGGTTTCCGAGCACAATTCAAACAGCCTTGGCCCAGTAGACCTGAAGGAGCGTCTCCACCCCGGACACCGGGGTCCAGCTCCCGAGGGTCTTCTGGCGGTTCCCTCACTGCGAGAAGTGAGGTTAGAGGGAACTAGGCAGAGGGCCTTCTCGGTGGTGGCGCCCTCCCGTCAGATGTCAAGGAGATAACCAACTTTCTGACTTTAGAAGACATCTGAAGGCATCCCTGTTTAGGGAAGTTTTTAATGTTTGGTTTTTTTAATAGTCTGTTGGAAGCCGCTCAGAGTGGCTGGCAAAACACAGCCAGATGGGCAGGGCATTAATAATAATAATAATAATAATAATAATAATAATAATAATAATTTAAAAAGTAGATGTTGGGGAGGATTGGGCAGAGGAATCCATCTTCCCAGGAGACCTTCCCAGACAGCAACTGGGGCCCCACTGAAGGCAACCGGAGGTTTGCCAGATGTTCCCAGTCACAAACTCAAGTAGCATCTCACACAAGCTTTGTTTTCTCTAAAAAAATAGATTTATTCATTTGTGTATCGAGGCATTGTGCAACTTCTATCACAGGAGTGTCTAGAATCATCGCCAAGAGCACACCAGGAGCAGATTTCAGATGCCTCTTTTCCCGTATCTGTGAAAGGAATCGGTGAGCTTTGTGGCCCCCACAAAGCGATGCGAGGAAAGGGCTGTGTGTGTTAAAATCTGCTACCAAAAATAAAACAAAATCAGTGCTTTTAAGCCGGCTGTGTGATTCAGCCTGATAGAAATGTCTTAGGGGGCGCCAACGGCACCCCTGACCATTCGTAGATTTGGGGTTTCAGCAGGAAATCATTGAGAGTTATTCTGACTTTTTTTTTCTACTAGTCTTGATACAGTTATCCAAAACACATCCCAGAGACAGAAAAGAGAGAGACAGAGAGAGGAAAACCCATTAGGAAACTTCCCGTGTCTTGATTTCTTGATCCGCATCTTTTCTCCCCAAAGCAACCCCCTCCCCACACCGCAAACAGGGAGTGCGTTTTCCGTCTGGGAGGCGCGACGGGAGGGGGAAACGGCCTTTTCTCCGGAGCGGGAGAGTCCGTCGTGAAAAGAAGCCCCTTCCTCAGTTCCGTTCCAGCAAATGCAGCGCGGCGGGTTGCGTTGGTGGGGTCAGAGCCAGACAGGGAGAACGGAAGAAGGAGCCTCTTGCAAGCAGGCACGGCCCAGGAAGCTTGAGCAGAGGCTCGCGGTAAGGCTGCCCCCCCCTCAGAGGAGGGTGCATCGGAAAAAGCTGGTTTTCTTCTGTAGCTCGGGGGTGATCTTCACCCCCTGGCTGCTGCCTTGAGGGCTGTTGCCTTCCTGTGAATGTAAGAGGACCACGGGAGGGTTATTCAGGTGGGCTTGGGTTCCAACCTGTTTCCCCCCCTCCGCTGCAAACTCTGCTTGGAGCTGCAGGTCAAACTCTGGCCTGGGGAGGGAGCAGGGCAATGGCACCCAGCAGACGGGCTCTGTACTCCTAGCAACTCCAAAGGCCGCGACCTCAAAGCTCATTTCACCCCCTCCCCTCCTGCCGCATTATAGAACTTAAAATATATATATATGTTTATTATGCTTCCATTTTAAACATTTAAATACATCCTCATTGTACTTTTGGGCTCTGTGCTCCTAGCAACTCCAAAGGCCGCGACCTCAAAGCTCATTTCGCCTCCTCCCCTCCTGCCATATTATAGAACTTTTTAAAAAAATAATATTTTTATTATACTTCCATTTTAAATATTTAAATACACCCTTATTTTCCATTTTACTTTTTGCTCGTATGAGCTTAGCGACTTCCCTCCCACCCAACTCATGGCTTTTGCAGTTCGTTTTTTACACCAAAGCATTTATATGTTTTCCTTTTCACTCATTCAACCTGTCTACATTTTTTGCAAAAAGGCATTAACCATTATCGCCACAAGCCGCCTTACAACCCTGCTGGCGTTGTTAACTGTTTACGATAGTGCGTTATAAAACCCTTACCCTTTGCCACCTGTCCTCCTCAACCCAAGTAGTTTCTTATACAACACTGAACAAGTTAATACTGATTTATGTGTGTTCTCAAACGCCTTGGGACTCAAACAACTTGGAACCCAAACACTGCAAACCCTTGTTATTATGGGAGTAGATTGCAGTCTCTTGAGACTTGGACATGCCTGGTTTAGCGGTTAAGAGTGTGGTACTAGGACATGGGAGACCAGCGTTCAAATATCCCACTCGCCCTTGAAGCAGACTTGGACCAATAAATTCCCCTCAGCCTAACCTGCACCAGACAGTTGTTGGGATTAGATGAGGAGGGGGAGCCTTGAGCTCCCTGGAGAAGTAGAGAAATAAATGCAACAAATAAATCTGCGTTCTAGCCAAGGCGACTCACCAGTTTCTTGTCCATTTTCGCCTTGATGTCTCTGGCGAGAGTGAAAAACGCCTGAAATTTAAAACGGGGAAATAGAAAAAAATATATATATAAATGTGAAAATGATCGGACGAGGCCTGCCTCTGGAGAGCCGTAGCTTGCGCTGCTCTCCTGGTGCTCACGCCAAAATGCAAAGCCAAAGACTCGAGGGAGGTTATGCGGAGGGGGCAATTGGCTCTTTGGTGTCCCCAAACGGCCCTTGTGACCTGTCCCAACACACCACTGATTGCTGCACAATGTCCCCCGTCACCTGCAAGAGCAGCAGCAGCAGGCCAGACCTCTGCAAATTAGAATTGTGGGCCGGGAGAGGGAGAAATCTATCTGTTGATGGATGGCCATCCTGACTCGGCCCCAGACACACTGACCAGATGTCTGGAAGCTGTGGCTGGATGGTTACGAGGGAGCCGGTTGAAGTTAAATCCTTCGAAGACAGAGGTCCTCTGGCTGGGACGGGGCGATATGGGATTGAGGGGGCAACTCCCATCTCTTGCGGGGGTGCAATTAGTGCCAGCATCGTCCGTCAAGAGTTTGGGTGTAATCTTCGATACCTCCCTCTCTATGGAGGAGCAGATTACAGCTATAACAAAGGCGGCATTTTTTCATCTCCGCCAAGCTAAGCAGTTGGCTCCTTATCTCTCTCGCCCTGACCTAGCCACTGTGATCCACGCGACGGTCACCTCCAGACTGGATTATTGTAACTCGCTCTACGTGGGGCTGCCCTTGAGACTGACCCAGAAACTCCAGCGGGTGCAGAATGCCGCGGCGAGACTCCTTACGGGGTCTTCGCTGCGAGATCATATTCATCCGGTACTATACCAGCTGCACTGGCTCCCGGTGGAGTACAGGATCAGGTTTAAGGTGCTGGTTTTAACCTTTAAAACCCTATACGGCCTAGGACCCTCGTACCTACGGGACCGCCTCTCCTGGTATGTCCCACAGAGAAATTTACGGTCTGCAAATAAAAACATCCTGAAGATCCCAGGCCACAGAGAGGTTAGGCTGGCCTCAACTAGAGCCAGGGCTTTCTCGGCCGCGGTTCCATTCTGGTGGAACGCTCTGTCCCAAGAGACTAGGGCCCTGCGGGACCTGACATCTTTCCGCAGGGCCTGCAAGACAGAGCTGTTCCACCAGGCCTTTGGTCAGGGCGCAGCCTGACCCCCTCCTCTGGCAATCTGCACAGAATTTTGCTTAATGGTTGCCACCAATTTGATTTTAATTAATTTTATAATGAACGTTTTTAGAATGTTGGATTATTTTGATTGTTGTTAGCCGCCCTGAGCCCAGCTTCGGCTGGGGAGGGCGGGATATAAATAAAAATTATTATTATTATTATTAAATGATGGGGAGCGGCAGCTGTTTTTGCAGCGGGTCCCCCGTTTTGCAGATTTGCTGCAGCACTGAGTGGAGTTGGAAGTGCTTTGGCTTAAGAGATTCTGCCTGGGGGACTGGACCCCAGGCGTCCTTCCGCCCTTTGGACCGGACAAAAAGGCTTCCGGGAAAGAGGGTCAGGAAGGCAGGGCCGCCACTCACATTCTCTATGTTGATGTTTGCCTTGGCGCTGGTTTCCATGAACTTGATGCCGAAGCTGCTGGCCAGCTGAACGAGAAAAAAAAGGAGGAGAAGTCTCAGGTCAGTTACACAGGTGAGCCCTGAACACAGGCAGCAGCATCTGCCTTGAGAACCACAGTTCTTAAAATATTTCCATTCCTGACTCCAACATACAGTGAGGGGGGGAAAGTATTTGATCCCCTGCTAAATTTGCCCGTTTGCCCTCTGATGAAAGAAATGACCAGTCCATAATTTTAATGGTAGGTTTATTGTAGCTGTGAGAGACAGAATAAACTTGGGTCTCAACTTCTTTGGGACAACAATTTGGCCAGTATACCTAAAGGAGCATCTCCAGTCCGGACCCCGGGGTCCCTCTCCCGAGGGCCTTCTGGCGGTTGCCTCCCTGTGAGAAGCGAGGTTACAGGGAACCAGGCAGAGGGCCTTCTCGGTGGTGGTGCCCGCCCTGTGGAACGCCCTCCCACCAGATGTCAAGGAAATAAACAACCATATGACTTTTAGAAGACATTTGAAGGCAGATTCGGGAAGTTTTTTAATGTTTGATCTTTTATTGCATTTTTAATATTCTGTTGGGAACCGCCCAGAGTGGCTGGGGAAACCCAGCCAGATGGGCGGGGTATAAATAATAAATAAAATAATAATAATTATTCTTCCTGTTCTGATTCATCAATGAAACGGCTAACTGCAAGTTAGCCGGCGTTTCCTTGTCTCTCACTGTTCTGGCTGTCAGCTCCCTCAACGACATCCCCCCTTGCCTTTCTCGTGACACACGACCGGCTAATCTCTGGACGCCAGAAACCGCCCTCACCTTCTCTCCTTGCTCTCGGGAGACCTGGCGCTTGTGGTTCATGTCGCACTTGTTCCCGAGGATCATTTTTTCCACGTCTGGAGACGCATGCTGCGGGGGGTGTGGGGGGAGAGAGAGCGAGGGCAGTGGTGAGAAAAAGAGACACGGCCTGGCCGGCACGCAGAGCTTGCGGCTGAGATGCCGACACAGCGCTCCTCCTCCCGCTCTGTTGGGAGGGAAAAGGCCTTTCAGAGGCCCCCTCCTAGCAGATGAAACTTTCACTGCACTTCAAACGCTTGCAAAAAACTCCACAATGCCATGCCGCTCATTCGGAACAAAGCAGAGGCGTTCCGTGTTAGTTGCAGAACTGGGCAATGGCAGAGCAGGGACTGTGGCAAGATGCAATTTCCGGAGGGGTTTGCCAGCCGGAATGAGCGAGCAGAAGGGCTGGCTCACCGTTCGTTACCTTCTAGAGGGCAACGGTCCTGTCCCACAGTGGATCCTGCAAGAAACCGCACCTCTGAGAAGCAGGCTTTATGGAGCAACGAGAGGAGCCCTCGGGGAGCAGGAGAGCGTCCGAGAACAGAAGCAGCCCGTTTCAAATGCTCCTTCCCCCCAAAACCCGAAGCCTTCCTGCTAGGAATTATGGGAAATGAAATCCCCCAAAAGTTCAGGGGAGTCTTTATGTATGTTACAGTCGCTGCCAGATTTCTAGTCGCAAAAGGCTGGAAGGGAGAGGATATCCCATCTAAATCAGACTAAATTAGGCGTCAGGCAAAAACGTTCCTTTTTAACCAAGTCTTTGGTTGACCTGGTCAACATCCCTTTTAAAATGTGGCTCTTTTTTGGGGGGGGGTGTTATTGGGTTATTGCTTTTGATTTTATATATTGTGATCTTTTTTGTGAACCGCCCTGAGACCTCCAGGTAAAGGGCAGTATATTAATTCAATAAAATAACAACAACAACAGCAGCAGCAGAGAGAGGCTTCTTTCTACCTCTGACATTGTTCCCACCCAGCTTTCGTGTCCACAGATATACACCACGACATCCACAAAAGCAACTCTCCTCTCTGGCAGCTTCCGCAGCTAGTATTCAGAAACAGACAGCCTCGAAGCAGAGAGGCAGAGCAGCGGGAGAACATACCTCTTCGATGTTTCTGACCCAGTTCCGAATGTTTTCAAACGACTTCTCGTTGGTGATGTCGTACACCAGCATAATGCCCTAAAGAGCAGAAACGGGGAGAGGGAACCAATCAAAAGAGCTGCTTTTTTTCCCAATTCTGGAGGGATTTGTGGGCTGGCTTTGATGGACTTATCGAACGAAAGACTCTGTTCCTGTACTCAAGAGTAGACCCCAGACCAAGACCAGCCTGCCCTTATAGAAGGAAGACGCCTCTGCCAAAGAATGGAAAGGAGATTGGTAAAATAAACTATTGAGCTATGCGGGACAAATTACTTAAGCTAAAACCCAAGAAAGAGAGGACTTTGAACTTTTTCTTTCTTAAAAAAGGGGATAAATGTTTGCATATTTTTTAAAACCTTTGTGTATAGATTCTTACATTAGGAAAACTTTTATACGCCACTTGTAATAAGATGAAAATTTAAAATTGAAACTGGAAGAGTATAAGGTTCTAGGAACGTGCGTGAAAAAGTATTAAATAATGAAACCAAGAGGGGGAGGGGAGTGAAGTCAATCAAAATTA
Source organism: Podarcis pityusensis (assembly GCF_964106645.2). Classification (NCBI taxonomy): domain Eukaryota; kingdom Metazoa; phylum Chordata; class Lepidosauria; order Squamata; family Lacertidae; genus Podarcis; species Podarcis pityusensis. The sequence continues at coordinate 1,039,768 of NC_138043.1, forward strand.
TGGTTTTAAAAAAATGGTTGAAGATGTTTTTGTTGTTATATGGCCATGACTCCCCTTCCTTCCCTCCTCTGAGGCTCGCTTTAAAGAAGCAAAGCGGACAGGAGCCGACTGCTTTGCTGCTTTAAATAGTTTAGTACAACATTTGACTCAGAATATTTTTTTCCGTGTTCTCCTCCTCTAAAAACTAGGTCATCTTATGGTCAGGTGTGTCTCATGGAGCGAAAAATATGGCATATAAAAAAGAGGTCAGCAGCGACCCGAGTCAAAGGGAGACCTGCACCCACCATGGCTCCTCTGTAGTAAGCCGTCGTGATCGTCCGGAAGCGTTCCTGCCCAGCAGTGTCCCTGGAGGAAAAGCACAGGAAGAGGAATGAGGACAACAGCCAGGCAGGGCCCCCACAGCCTTGCCCTCAAGTTACGCTGGCCAAGAAGCTCTAGCGTGGGGCAGAAGCCCCGCCGTGCCGGGAGAAGGCCCAGGAGGTTAGGGTGCTGCTGCTGTGCCATTTTGGGATGTTCTGTGTTCTACCCGCCACGGCAGCAACACAAGCTGTGCCACTGCTCTGCCATCGCAGTGGCCTTGTCAGGGATCGTCTGTAGGCTTGCCACCCATGTCAGGGGCACTGCCCATAGCTGTCAACCTACAGATTTAAAAATAAGGGACCAGCAGCCTCAAAAATAAGGGACCAGCAGCCAAAATAAGGGATTTTCCAAGCACAGGTACGTTCAACTTCTGAGCCCCTCCGACCCAAAATCAGAAAGCCCAGCCAGCAGCCAAACGAAGCCTCAAGCGGTGGTTCCCACAGCGCAGCAACCCGGCAAAGGGGACGCAGGAAGGAAAACCACCGTCCCCTCTCCGCTGGGAAGCGCTGAGCAAAGGCGAGTCCCCAGGCAAGGCGGCCGATTTGATCGGCACAAGGCATGCAAGCTCCACCCCCCAGTCGTTCTTAGACTCCTTATTGGGTGAGCAACGCAGCCAAGCAACACAGTTGGAGCCTCCCTCCTCCCTGGCCGGCAGGGAGGGAGGGAGAGGAGCTGCTTCCTTTGAAACCCGGGAAATTTAAGGGACATCATCAATAAGGGACAGCAGCGGGACATGGCGCTGGGATAAGGGACTTTCCCGCCAAATAAGGGACGGTTGACAGCTATGGCACTGCCCCTTCCTCCTAGGCGTCTCAGGGACTCGCCCCCCCCCCAACAAACTGGAAATGATAATTTCCTAGGCTGCCTTACCAGATCTGCAGCTTAATCTTCTTGCCATCGAGCTCTATCGTCCTGATCTTGAAATCGATTCCTGCACAGAGAAGACCGCCCGCCAGTTAACAGGTGGCACTTGACAGCTGACAATTCTAATCATTAATTAATGTTAAGCTCTCCGTCTCCCTTTTTTGCTGCCCCCTGGAACTCCATTTATTTCCCTCCCGTCTTATCCCGCAAGGTGCTTCCATCCGGAGGAGGGGAAGCCAGGGTGGGGTTTCAGCCAGGGCCTTGCCAGCTGCCCCCCACCTGCATTTTGCATCCCAGCCCCAGAGGTGTTTCCCGCACCATCAGCTGCATTATTATTATTATTAGGGGGTGCATTATTATTTTGGGGGGTTGTCAGCTGCAGGCTATGATTATTATTTTGGGGGGTGTCAGCTGCAGGTTATTAATATTATTAGGGGGTGTTAGCTGTGTCAGCTGCAGGCTATTATTATTATTATTGGGGGTGTCAGCTGCATTACTATTCTTTTTTGGGGGTATCAGCTGGAGGCTATGATTATTATTATAATTTTGGGGGTGTCAGCTGCATTATTCTTTTTTGCGGGTATCAGCTGGAGGCTATGATTATTATTATTATTATTTTGGGGGGTGTCAGCTGCAGGCTATTATTATTATTATTTTGGGGGTGTCAGCAGCATTATTCTTTTTTGGGGTTGTCAGCTGCAGGCTATGATTATTATTATAATTTGGGGGGTGTCAGCTGCAGGTTATTATTATTATTATTATTATTATTAGGGGGTGTCAGCTGCATTATTATTCTTTTGGGGGGGTGCCAGCTGCAGGCCGTTATTATTATTATTATTCTTTTGGGGGGTATCAGCAGCAGGCTAAGATTTTTATTATTATTATTATTATTATTATTAGGGGGGTGTCAGCTGCCTTATTATTCTTTTTGGGGGGTGTCAGCTGGAGCCTCCCCCCCCCGAAATAAGCCCTGGCGGGGGTTCCCCTTCGGGGTCCTCCCACCAACCCCGCGAGGTAGGCCTGCCATGGGGGGGGAGGGGGGCGCTCCGCGGTTGCCATGGCGACGGAGAGGGCGGGGCGGGCGCACCGATGGTGGAGATGAAGGTGGCGTTGAAGGCGTCCTCGCTGAAGCGGAAGAGCGCGCACGTCTTCCCCACCCCGGAGTCGCCGATCAGCAGCAGCTTGAAGAGGTAGTCGTAGGTCTTCGCCATGTTCCTCAGGCCGGGAAGCGGCGGCCGCGGGTGGCGATAGGCCCGCGGGGCTGCCCGTCCGCGGGGCGGGGAGGCTCCCATTGGAGGAGGCCGACGGAACTCCCGCCTCCGGCCGAGGCCCGGGGATCCCATTGGTGCCACGTCAGCAACGTCCGTTGGCGGCGACGTCATGACGCGGCCGCTGAGAAAGATAGGGAGAGCGCCGCTCTAGCTTCTACGTCACGACGCGCGCGCCGAGAGAGAGAGAGGGTCGCTCTAAGCCGTACGTCACGACCCGCGCGCCGGAAGAGAGCGCCGCTCTAGCCCGCGCGCGTCGTTGGTGCGGCCTCTCCGGCTCCGAAGCGGGGAAGCGGCGCCTGCGAGCTCGTCGAGGCCGGTTGCCGCTGTTGCCCGGGAGGGGTCGCCTGTGGGCCTCCCCCCCCGCACCCCCGAGCGCCTCGCCATGTCCGCCAGCGCCGTCTACGTGCTGGACCTCAAAGGGAAGGTGAGCCTCCCTGGGCAGGAGCAGTCTACCCGCCTCCGCCTGACAGGAAAAAGCGGGGGGGGGGAGGGGCCGGGGAGGGGGTCCCTTGAGTGGGGGGGGGTCCAGTGGGCCTTCCCCTCCCCAAGGGATGAGCAGAGGAAAAGGGAATAATAATAATAATTTATACCCTGCTGATCTGGTTGGGTTTCCCCAGCCACTCTACAAAACACTAAAATACAAAAACCTATTAAACGTTAAAAGCTTCCCTAAAGAGGGCTGCCTTCAGATGTCTTCTAAAAGTCAGACAGTTGTTTATTTCCTTGACATCTGGTGGGAGGGCGCCACCACCGAGAAGGCCCTCTGCCTGGTTCCCTGTAGCCTCGCTTCTTGCAATGAGGGAACCGCCAGAAGGTCCTCGGATCTGGACCTCAGTGTCCGGGCTGGACGATGGGGGGGGGAGGCGCTCCCTCAGGTATACTGTACCGAGGAATGGAGCCTCCCTAGCCAAAAGCAGCCCACCTGGCTAGGACTCAGAAGGCAGCCCTGTCACGTCTGAAAGGCTTGACGTTTGGTTACTTTTTTATGTATATACATAAGCCACCCAGAGTGACAGATGGGCGGGTTGAAATGATAAAATTAGGATGATACGGGGTCGGAAGCTGCCCCAGGGTGGCTGGGGTATAAATTATAATGAAATAATATCAATATTATAATATCGGTACAGTGCTACCTCGGGTTACTTACGCTTCAGGTTACATACGCTTCAGGTTACAGACTACGCTAACCCAGAAATAGTGCTTCAGGTTAAGAACTTTGCTTCAGGATAAGATCAGAAATCGTGCTCTGGCGGCACGGCAGCAGCAGGAGGCCCCATTAGCTAACGTGGTGCTTCAGGTTAAGAACAGTTTCAGGTTAAGAACGGACCTCCGGAACGAGTTAAGTACTTAACCCGAGGTACCACTGTAATGGCACCCACCAGATGTCAAAGAGAAAAACAGCTACCAGACTTTTAGAAGACATCTGAAGGCAGCCGTGTTCAGGGAAGCTTTTAATGTTTAATAGATTATTGTATTTTAATATTCCGTTGGAAGCCACCTAGAGTGGCTGGGGAAACCCAGCCATATGGGCGGGGTATAAATAAATAAATAATAATTAGAGACCAGGGAGTTAGCTGGATGGGGTACCAGTGCTAGTATGGATACTAATACTAATTATTATTTTTATTATTGACAACCAGAGAGTCATCCAGCTGGGGTATAAATACTAATATTAATTATTATTATTATTAGAGACCAGGGAGCTAGCTGGGTGAGGAGCAGATCCCCGCCTCCCCTCCCAGAGAAACGTCCTGCCTGTCACTGGGCAGCGGCTGCCCTTTTTTTGCAAAAGGAGCACCGCAGCCTGCAGATTTCTGGCTCTGGCTCCTTCCCAAAGCAGGAAGCCAGTGGTTTCCTTCTGGGCCTCGGACGTAGGTGCTGTGGTGGTGCTTCTGCAGGGGACGGTTCCTGGGTGTGACCGAACAGTGGCAACGTCTTGCTTTAGACTTCCGTTTCAGCTGCTAAAGATTCTCTCTTTTTCCTCTCTCTCTGCCCCAAACCACCCCACATGCTCCTGCCAATTCCAGGTCCTCATCTGCAGAAATTACCGCGGAGATGTGGACATGTCAGAAGTCGAGCATTTCATGCCGATCCTCATGGAGAAGGAAGAAGAAGGGACTCTGTCTCCCATCCTGGCCCACGGAGGCGTCCGATTTATGTGGATCAAACACAACAACTTATATTGTATCCTTTGCCAAAGCAAAACATGCATTTCCAAGTTCTTCTGCTTGGAGGGCTGCTTCGCGATACAAGGCAGATGGTTGCGATGAAGGAGGTGGGCCTTCTCCGTGGCGGCCCCCACCTTCCCGAATTCCCCTTTTTATAAGAATTCCAAGATCCCAAATATAAAATACCGTATTTCTCCATGTAGAACACCCCCCTACTTGTAGTAACTTGTAGTTACTTGTATATTTTGTGAGATGTGTTGTACGATATACACATCATTTTGAAGCGGCTTGTTTGTATATTTTGAATGACTTAATAACTGATTACCGTATTTTTCGCCCTATAGGGCGCACTGGCCCATAGGATGCACCTCATTTTGGGGGGGGGGGGGGAAATGAATAAAAAAAAATTATTCCCCCCCCAGCCACGGGGCTGGGGTGGGGGAAGCCCGAGCTTCCCCCAACCCCAGCCCCCAGAACAGGCTGCTATCCGCAAGCCTTGCGAGCCCGGGGGAACTCCCGCCGGGCGCGCAAGGGTTGCGGATAGCTTCCTGAAGCCTGGAGAGCGAGAGGGGTCGGTGCGCACCGACGCCTCTCGCTCTCCAGGCTTCAGCGAAAGCCTGCATTCGCCCCCTAGGACGCACACACATTTCCCCTTCATTTTTGGAGGGGAAAAAGTGCGTCCTATAGGGCGAAAAATACGGTATATATTCACTAACAGTTATTAGCCGGCGTGCCGCATTTGCATGTTTGTAGATTGTTACTTTTTCAACACAGAGGCTTGTGTTCATTTAAATCTAGCCAGTGCCAGGAAAAGGTCTGCTGTGCTTCATCCCTGGTAGATTTCACATGGTTAAATTTAGCATTATTATCCGCCTTGTGGCGATCGGTCAACAGGGAGGCAAGTTTGCAAAGTGAAGCGAATAAAATGTAAAAGAAATACAGAGAACCGGCAACTTGAAAACCTGCAAATGTGTTTATTGATGTACCCCCCCCACCCTTTTAAGTGACAAACTCCTCAACACAGCCCCCTCCCCAGTGGTTGCCACCTCTAAGAAGAACGCCTGCGTCTCTCTGGTGTTTTCGTTCCTCTACAAGGTCGTTCAGGTAAGTGCGACAATTACTGTGTTCCTGCAGATGTACTGAGTCAGAGATGCTGAGGCCCTGAGGGTTTTCCCCCATGTGGATTTTGTCATGCCCTTGGGCGAAGTAGCCTAATACAGTGGTCCCTTGGTTCTCAACCCAAACACTGCAAACCCGGAAGTAGCTGCTCCGGTTGGCGAACTTCCTTCGGAAGCTGAAAGTGCTCCGTTTTGAGTGCCACACTTCCGTTTTGAGTGTTACACTGAGGTTTGTCTGTTTTTGCTATTTATTTTGCATTTTTGCGGCTCTTTTTGTTTTGTTTTTGTGATTGTGTGGAACCCAGTTCAGCTACTGATTGATTGATTGATTGATTGATTGTGTGACTGCACAATCAGTACGTCGTTTATTGCTTTCATTTTATGGATCAGTGGTCTCGTTAGATAGTAGAATTCATGTTAAACGGCTGTTTTAGGGGTTGTTTTTAAAAGTCTGGAATGGATTGATCCGTTTTGCATGACTTTCTATGGGAAAGCATGCCTTGGTTTTGGAACGCTTTGGTTTTGGAACGGAACCAAGATACCACTGTACAGGATTGAATCAATGGTGATGGAGGCATCTGGGGATGGTTGACAAATGCATTTCCCACCTTTCCAGCATTAGCAGTTTCAAAGGTTGTGAACAACCTTTTTCTTATTTGAGGAGACCTGCTACCTGCCACTTTAACACTTGGTCCATGGTGACCTTGTGCTTTTTCATGACCGTTTCAGGTGTTTTCCGAGTATTTCAAAGAGCTGGAGGAAGAGAGCATCCGAGACAACTTTGTGATCATTTACGAACTCTTAGACGAGCTGATGGATTTCGGATACCCGCAGACCACAGACAGCAAGATTTTACAAGAGTAAGTGTCTGGGCTGAATCTTCGAGAGAAGCAGCCCGAGACTCAAAATTGGCTGCTGAAATCTTGGCAGGACAAGGAGAGAGTTGCTGCTGACGGGTGACGGGCCTTTTCTGCGGTGGCTCCCCGCTTGCAAATGTCTGAGCTCAGGAGCTGCTGCTGTGTAGACTGAGTCTAGAGACACAAGTTGGGGTTTGAGGGAGAAGAGATCGGTGGTGTTTACCTCTGTCTGGCCTGGTTGGACCAGGCTTAAATCTCTTCATCATTTTCCGGCCAGCTGGGGAATTGTTTTAAGGATGTCTCTGGGGCGGAAAGGTGCAGAGCGTTGCGTTTTGACTTCCTGCCTGTGTTTTCGGAAAGGTACATAACCCAAGAAGGTCACAAGCTGGAAACGGGAGCGCCGCGCCCTCCGGCCACCGTTACCAACGCCGTGTCTTGGCGTTCGGAAGGGATCAAGTACCGGAAAAACGAGGTCTTCCTGGACGTCATCGAATCGGTGAACCTCCTGGTGAGCACGCTTCTCCGCTTACAAGCTTTCGGAGGAAGGTCCCTTAGGCTTGTAGGGCGTGGACCCATTGCGCTGGGGGCAGCGTTACAAGAGGGCCCTCCCCGGGAAGACGTGCACACCCCACGGCCTGCACAAAGATGACCAGAGTCCACTGCCCTCAGCTCCATCGCCAAATCTCCCTCCCTTCTAAGAACAGTGTTCGAAATTAGGCACCATCACTATCGTCTGCTTGACGACCAAGAGAAGATGCCAGCAACCTGGCCTGTTTTCGCATGCTTAACGCCCCCCTCCTGTAGAATTCTGCCCGCTATATTTTGGCTGCAGCGCCGGGATCAATTTCGGGAAGCGAAATGCTTTTCCTGCGCAGCCTGAGCTTGCAAGTCCGATAATGTCAACCGCGAGATGGTTGAAGGACGAGGAAACCCTCCGATCCGGTGGCCTGGAAGCTACCCACTTGACCTCCGCGTCTTGGGGTGGGGGCTGGAGAGCTTCCTCGCGTCTGTTCTTGCCTCCGCACACTCACTTGATCTGTCTATACCCCTCGGCCGTTGTCTGAGCTGTCGTCATCGGCCGGCAGGCCTCAAAAAGTGGCCTCCTGCGGCTGGTCGGTGCCTTGTCGGTCCTTGTCCAGTGACCCCCCTCCCTCCCGCCCCAGGTGAGCGCCAACGGGAACGTTCTGCGCAGCGAGATCGTGGGCTCCATCAAAATGAGGGTTTTCCTCTCCGGGATGCCAGAGCTCCGCCTGGGCTTAAACGACAAAGTCCTCTTCGACAACACTGGCCGTGAGTATGTCTGCGGTGGCTCCCAAAACGTTTCCGGTTCTTTCCTTGCCTCTTTGAGGAACTCACCCTTCGTGGGGAGAGAGATGGGTCAGGCTAGGGGCGTCTTTTCAACTACAGTGGTGCCTTAGTTCTCAAACGCTGAAAACCTGGAAGTAAGTGTTCTGGTTTTCAAACGTTTTTTGGAAGCCGAACGTTTGCTGCGGCTGTCGGCTCTTGTTTCCGGGGCGCCTGCACCAGTCAGTAGCCTTGGTTTTCCTAACATTTCAGAAGTCAAACGGATTTCCGGAATGGATTAAGTTTGGCGCTTTTGTTTTTGCTCTTTATTTTGCGTTTTTGTTTCTCAGTCTTTTTCGGTTCATTTGTTTTTGTGACTGTGTGGACCCCAATTCAGTTACCGATTGATTAGTTGTGTGACTGTGGAAATGGATAAAAGCCCCCCATCCAAACAATGACCGTCATCAGTGCGGGGAAGAAAAAAATAACAATTTTAATTGCTTTCATCTACAATACTGTCTTCTTTATTTTATAGTACAGTACGTTGTTTATTGCTTTCATTTTATGGATCAATGGTCTCGATAGATAGTAAAATTCACGTTAAATGGCTGTTTTAGGGGTTGTTTTTAAAAGTCTTGATCCATTTTGCATGACTTTCTATGGGAAAGCAGTGCGCCTTGGTTTTGGAACGGATTTCCGGAATGGATTCAGTTTGAGAACCAAGGGGGGTGTTTGTGTGTGTGAGTAGGAAAACAGATTCTCCCTTGCATTTGCAGGGCCACTTGTCTCTCTGCAGCCTCCCTCCTTATTCCCAAATCATCGCCAGTTCTCCTTCCTGGACACTTAGGGCCATGTCAGGGCAAAATAACAGCAGGCTCTTTTCATTTTAATCTTCTTCTTCTTCTCCTTCTTCTTCTTCTTCTCCCACCAGGAGGCAAAAGCAAATCTGTGGAACTGGAAGATGTGAAGTTCCACCAGTGCGTCCGTCTCTCTCGCTTCGAAAACGACAGGACTATTTCGTTCATCCCACCCGATGGGGAGTTTGAGCTCATGTCTTATCGTCTGAACACTCACGTGAGTCTGCGTTGATCCGAGGGCAGGAGCAAACCCCCTCCTTATGCCTCCTCGCCCCCCCCCTTTCTGTTGCTTTCTTCTTTCCTTCAGTCTAGCCTGGTGTTTTCCAAACTTGGGTCTCCAGCTTCTTTGGGACAACAGTCTGGCCCAGTATACCTGAAGGAGCGTCTCCACCCCCATTGTTCAGCCCGGAAACCAGGGTCCATCTCCCGAGGGCCCCATGGTGGTTCCCTCCCTGGAAGAAGCGAGGTTACAGGGAACCAGGCAGAGGGTCTTCTCAGTGGTGGCGCCCACCCTGTGGAACACCCTCCTGCCAGACGTCAAGGAGATAAACAACGATCTGACTTTTAGTAGACATCTGAAGGCAGCCCTATTTAGGGAAGCTTTTAATGTCTGATGTTTTATTGTGCTTTTAATATTCTGTTGGGAGCCGCCCAGAGTGGCTGGGGAAACCAGGCCAGATGGGCAGCATATAAATAATAAATTCTTATTGTTATTATTATGCTGGACCTTCCATGCAAAGTCCTCTCCAAATTATTGGCCTTGTTGCCAGCCCAGAGAGTGACCCTCTTCTCCACAGCCACTGTGTCCGGGGGCTTTCCTGCTTTCCACTCGCAGTACCTATCCTGACTGAACAGACTCCTGACACCCCTTTTCTCTCTTCGCCCGCAGGTGAAACCCCTGATCTGGATCGAGTCGGTCATAGAAAAGCATTCCCACAGCCGCATAGAGTATATGATCAAGGTGAGCGGGACCCTCCCTCTGTTTCTTTTGGGGTGACTGGAAGCAGCGGCGTAGCGTGGGTTGTCAGCCCCCGGGGCAAGGCAAGTAATTTGCGCCCCCTAACCTGGGGCAAGGCAAGTAATTTGCGCCCCCTAACCCCTAACCTGCTGCCGCTACCAGCTTCTTCTTGCTGCTGCCTGGTCTGGTCTGGTGTGGTTCTCTCCCGCACTCAGCGCTGCGCTGGGCGGCCGCTGCACTGTCCCTCCCCCAGATAGTCCCTCGCTCTCTCTCCGCACCGCACGCCTGGCACCCACCCCCTCCACAGTGGGCGGCGACCCAGCGGCTCGGATCGGATTCGCACAGCCAGCACTGCAGTGAGAGAGAGTGAGTGAGCCAGGTAGGGGCAGAGAGCTGCGAGTGCGAGCACGCCCCCCCCAGATGTTGCGCCCGGTGCGGCCGGCCCCCCCTGCACCCCCCACGCTACGCCACTGACTGGAAGTCACAACGGAAGCTCTGTTGTAATAATTCAATTCACCCTTTGTAAGTTGCATTACTCTTTGGGGTTTTTTTGGTTGGCAGTAATTTTTCTTTCCGAAACTAATAAAGCAATATGGGGGGGTGGGGAGGACGGACAAAAAACGAGACTCCCGTTTCTCCTTTGTGCTGGTCTCTTTCTTAGGCCAAGAGCCAGTTCAAGCGCAGGTCGACAGCCAACAATGTGGAGATCCACATCCCTGTCCCGAATGACGCAGATTCGCCAAAGTTCAAAACCACCGTTGGGAGCGTGAAGTGGGTACCCGAGAACAGTGCCATTGTCTGGTCGGTCAAGTCTTTCCCGGTAAGCCTGTCTGGGATTTTGGGGTGCAGGGCTGGATTTAGGTTTGATGAGGCCCTCAGCTCCTGAAGGTAATGGGGCCCTTTATATGTCTGGCTGTCCTTTGTCAACAACAAATTGCCGCTGTTTTTGGTGTTGAATGTATGCTCTCTTGTCATTTATGGACCTAATAGGTATCTCAAGCCATTTGCACATGTTGTCCTGCAACATGCAGTCCATGCAGAATGTAGGCACCCTATATATAGAAAGGAGCAAACCAGGGGTATTTTAGGGCATAGCTGTCAACTTTCCCCTTTTCTTGCGAGGAATCCTATTCGGAATAAGGGAATTTCCCTTTAAAAAAGGGAAAAGTTGACAGCTATGTTTTAGGGAGCAGGCTAGCAGGCAGGGCCCTTGACTTACCTCCTAGGAGCCCATGCAACACAAAACACTGTTGCTGGATGTAGGTTTTATTTTATTTGTTTTTTATCTCATATTTTGGAAATGGCCATCCAGTTTTTTCCCCTTTGTGGCCTCCAAGAGAGTGGGGCCCTAAGCTATAGCTTATTTAGCTTAGACAAAAATATGGCACTGTTGGGGTGTCTGGAAAGAGGGGAACCCCTGACCCCAGAGAGAGGAGATCTAGTCGGTTTGGGGATCTGGCTGTGGCCACTTTTGGAACAGCGGCTCCAGCCCTCGCTTGGCCCCCATTTAGCACCTCTGAATGTTGCGAGACTTTTGTGGGAGAGCTGAGAATATGTTTGGGCCCTGGGTGAGAACCTGGAGGCCAAGATGGAGGGCATGACAGAAGGCAGATGAACTGATACTAATTTTTATATATACTGTATATACAGTGGTGCCTCGGAAGTCGAACGGAATCCATTCTGTTCGACTTCCAAAACGTTTGAGAAACCAGGCGCGGCTTCCAATTGGCTGCAGGGAGCTCTAGCCGTGGAACCTGTGTCGGACGTTTGAGTTTGCCTTGCTCGACTGGGAACAGGGAATTCTGAGGATCTTGTGGTCAGGAAGGAAGGGAGAAGGCAGCCTTCCCAGCCTAGCCTGGCTCTCCCAACCTCTGAGGGGGCTTATAAATGGTTCCAGCAGAATTCAGGGAGGGGAGCTATGAGCCCTGACTTTCTGCCTTTCCCCGCAGGGAGGGAAGGAGTACTTGATGCGAGCTCACTTTGGACTCCCCAGCGTGGAAGCAGAGGACAAAGAGGGGAAGCCACCCATCAGCGTTAAGTTCGAAATCCCGTATTTCACCACTTCCGGCATCCAGGTGATAAGCTCTTCGCTGTTGGGGGGATGGGACGGGGGGGCTGGGGTTGTCCGCTGCGAAGACGGGGGGGCTGGGCTGGACTAAGCAAGCCGACCCTCCAATCCCGCAGTTTCTTACTTTGGCTGTCATGCTCACTAATTCTACAAAGTTCTGTTAATTTACGCAACCATCAATAGGAACGCTTTTACCTGGCGTATAATGAAGGCGCCAGGCGAACTTCCCTGGGGAGAGCATTCCACAAACGGAGCCACTGCAGAGAAGGCCCCGCACTCGTGTTGCCACCATAGCTGTCAAGTGTCCCTTATTTGGTGGGAAACTCCCTTATCCCAGCGCCATGTCCCGCTGCTGTCCCTTATCGATGATGTCCCTTCAGTTTCCCGGGTTTCAAAGGAAGCAGCTCCTCTCTCTCCCTCCCTGCCGGCCAGGGAGGAGGGAGGCTCCAACTGGGTTGCTTGGCTGCGTTGCTCACCCAATAAGGAGTCTAAGAACGACTGGGGGGTGGAGCTTGCATGCCTTGTGCCAATCAAATTGGCCGCCTTGCCTGGGGACTCGCCTTTGCTCAGTGCTTCCCAGCGGAGAGGTGACGGTGGTTTCCCTTGCTGCATCCCCTTTGCCGGGTTGCTGCGCTGTGGGAACCACCGCTTGAGGCTTCGTTTGGCTGCTGGCTGGGCTTTCTGCCTTTGGCTCGGAAGGGCTCAGAAGTTGAACATACCTTTGCTTGGAAAATCCCTTATTTTGGCTGCTGGTCCCTTATTTCCGAGGCTGCTGGTCTCTTATTATCAAATCTGTAAGTGGACAGCTATAGTTGCCATCCTCTGCAGCTCTTGAGGAGGAGGCGCACGAAGGAGGGCCTCGGAAGACGATCTCAGGGTCCAGGTAGGTTCATATGGAGAGAGGAAGTGACTCGCTCTGCTTTTCTCCCTCCCTGCGCAGGTACGCTACTTGAAGATAATTGAGAAGAGCGGCTACCAGGCCCTGCCTTGGGTCCGCTACATCACTCAGAACGGAGGTAGGTGGAGAGGCGCATGTTCTTCCCCCTCCTGGCACCTGGAAAAGGGGTAGTGGTCTGGGGCGGGGCTTGCCTTGTTGATGTTGCAAATGCATGTGTGAACAGCAGCGGGGAACAGGAGGGTCTGGGTTTGCGAAGCAGCAGGAGTAGGGGCTCAACTTACAGTAATGTGATAATAAATGAAAAGATTTAAGGATGTTAATGTTTAAGTTAAATTTATAAGAACTTTGATTTGGAATACGGTTAAAAGGATGTACATTGAAATTCAACCAAGGGGAAGTGAGGAAGTCACTTAGCAATGTTAATAAGTGTAATTTTAATAAGGTTATGATTTATGTTTGTTTGTTCATTTGTTTGTTTGCTTATAATTTTGTGAAAATCATTTTTAAAAATTTGGAATAAAATATGATAATGTGTTAATAATTTATTATTTATACCCCGCCCATCCGGCTGGGTTTCAGTCTTGCCATTTTGGCATAACCCAACAGTTTAATTTGCCATTCTTCTCTGGCAAGTTTTCCAAATTTTTAAACAAATTAACAACAAATCAATTTGGATTCAGCACCAGTTTAAAAATGGACTTCTCGCCTTGCCTCCCTCCCTCCTTCGCTGCTCTCAGTAAAACACTTCCTCCTAGTTTCTAAACGTCTCCCGTCCTTTCCTGTTCCTCTGCCCTAGATTATCAACTCCGGACACAGTGAGGGCCGTCTGAACAGCCATGACCGAGGAAACGGCGCATCTTCCAGTTCAGAAACGCGTTTGGTGCTCGGAAGGTGGTTCTCGGGGGGTGGGGAAGGTTTGGCTGGCTGGAAGCGGGACCCAGACTGAGTCCCCAATCCGGCAGCCTTCGGCACCGACCTTGTGAATGTGTGTGTGTTTCTCTTGTTCAGTGTTAATCACGTTAGGAGTTAGCTGTTGCCCTGAGAGAGAGCCGACCTCAGGAAAAACCTGGCCAGTCTTATTTCCGTGCTTCAGAAGCCTGAGCTCCGTTTACAGTCCGCTTTCCGGAGCCGCTTCCGAGTATTAGCCAAGCCCTTCTTGCCAGACAAACCCTTGCTTGACCTCTGCGGACGCCCCTCAAAGCCCCCACACTTATTAGCGCAGGCCTGTTTTGCCGACATTCGGAACGGAAACTCCGGACGACGCATCGCTCACAGAAAACCTGCTCTCTCTCTCTCCCCTTCCCATGAGGGCAGGGAATTCAGAGCGGGTGGACTGAGCAAATTTACACCAATTCTGGAGCCGAGGGGGAAGAACCGATTTCTGCAGTTTTCACAAGCAGCAGCCGAGCTGGAAAATCCATGCCTGGACCACGCCGGGCTGCTCCTTCGTGGTAGAAAAGTCCCTGCATCTGGAAAATTAGCCTCATTTTCGGGTGGGGGAAGCTTCCTCTCCATGTTTTGCCATGATGTCTGACGCTGCTTTTGAAAAGACAGCAATTGGGTCTCCCAGCAGAAGAAAACATGTGCACAGTGTTCTTGTGAGTGTCTGGCTTCAAACGGTGTGTGTAGAAAATTGGATGGATGTCGATGCTTTTCTTCCTCTTCCCGCTCCTCCTCAAGCTCCACCTGCTCCTGAGCAATTTGCCTTTACTCAGTGACCAGTCGGGCTTTGCTGTTTAGGAAGCACATCTCTCCCCCCCCCCCCCCATGTCAGTGTTCCCTTTCTGTCTTTCGTTCCGCCTCCTTCCCTTCCCTGGAACTCTGGCTCGAAACGTCTGCAGTGCCGGTAATCCAGTGTTCGAGTCTGCCTTTCCCAAGAGTAAACAAAGCCAAGATTGGGATCTCCTCGCCTTCCTTTAGGCAGCTTTAAAGGGCCCTGCCGGAGCCACAGGAAAAGATCCATTGTGGCTCTTGCTGCGGAAACGGGGACACCCCCGTGGTTGCGTGTAAAGGTTTTCTTCGACAGACTGGCTCGGGGTGACGTTTGGGGCCGGGTTAGCGCTACCTGCTGAAGCCAGGTTGAAGACACGGGACCACCGCCACCCCCTCCTCGCCCCCAGCCGTCGGAACCACCACCAAGCAAGCAAACCACCGTTCCTGCCGAAGAGGCCATTGTTCACTTGTTGCCGAAAAGTCTGTTTCAAATAAATTGAGCTTCTGTTGATCAGTATTTGAGCTGGAAACACTGTCCTCTGCCTCTTTGTGGGGTGGGTGGGTCAGGGAGCCTGGGAATATGAGGGAGGGGAGCATTTCTCTGCAATGGGCGTGCAGAATCAGAAGCAGGGGGCAGCTGGCATGGACCTCCAAGAAGAGGGGATTCCTTCCTCGGCTGCAACACCAGTGGGGGACTCCCATTAGCAGCCCAGGGGTTCAGTGGCGACCCGGACCTGAAATCCCCGTTGCCTGCAGTCGCTGGAAGCACAGCCCAAAGGAGCGAACGCGAAACGATAGTGGGAGAGTAAACCACTTCGAATGTGTATGTGTTTTCTCTCTCTTTGAGCTGTGTTCAAGAAAAAAATAAATAGTAAACGTAACAGGGGAGATGCTCAAAATTAGAACAGCAAGCTCTGGGCCCAGGGCAGCACCCCACTTGTCCCCATCTGGGTGTGGCAGCCAGAGCGCCGTCACAGGCCTTCCAGAGGGTGGTCCCACACAGTTGCCGTCTCTGGTCCCACCTAGCCAGGGGTCCCCCATTACTTGTTTATGTTGTGCCTTCCTGCACACCCCACCTGCCTCTAGGCTGGGAGTTTGGCCTCTCGGCACACATCTCGAGGGCCGACACACAAAAGGAAGAGGGAACGAGCTTGTTTTCTCCTGCTCACCGGGAGGGTAGGACTCAAACCCGTGGCTTCACGTAGCAAGGAAGGAGATGCCTACTCAACATCCTTTGCGACGGTCAGAGCTGTTTGACCGTGCGATGGAAAGCGGTGGGCTCTTCTTGGAGGTTTTCAAGCAGAGGTTGGGTGGTCATCTGTCATGGATGCTTAGCTGAGATTCCTGCATTGAAAGAGGGTTGGGCTGGATGACCTTTGGGGGTCCCCTTCCAACTCTACATTTCTATTATTCTATCCCTTCACCCCCCACATTTCTTGGTGCAGAGTTCAGATGCTGCCTGCCCTGGGGAGAGGGGCCCCTCTGTCAGAATCCTGGGAACTGTCTTTTGTTAATGGTGCTGGGAATTATTGCTGTGCGGAGGGTGCAATATGATTTTGGGGTGCCAGCCCAAAGCCACGTAGCAGAGCATTGAGGGCAGCCTTCACTGCTGGGCTGTTGTGAGCCCTAAAGCAGCAACGTTGGGCTATTTGGGTGCCAGAATCTGCCTTGGCTGGGGTACCTTTAATTGCTTTTAAAAATAAAATAACTGAGTTAGGAAGAGGGTGAACCCCAAACTTAACTGCTGCTTTTGAGGGGATCTGGGGAGATCAAAATGAGGCCAAAGCAACCTTGGAATTCATCCTTCCCCCTTTAGCAACGCGAACCTGGAATGTCTCCGTGCAAAGGAGGCGATGTGATCCTCTAGTGCTTTCTTCTTTTTTTCATTTTTTTCAATGAATTTTTTAGACAAACAAACATAAATCTCGGCCTTATTTAAACCAATCTTAGTAACATTGTTAAGTGACTTCCTCGTATCCCCCTGGTTGAATTTCAGTGTATATCATTTTAACAGTTTTCCAAAACCAATATTCTTATAGTTGTTGTTTAGTCGTGTCCGACACTTTGTGACCCCCTGGACCAGAGCACGCCAGGCCCTCCTGTCTTCCACTGCCTCCCGCAGTTTGGTCAAACTCATGCTGGTAGCTTCGAGAACACTATCCCACGATCTCGTCCTCTGTCGTCCCCTTCTCCTTGTGCCCTCCATCTTTCCCAACATCAGTGTCTTTTCCAGGGAGTCTTCTCTTCTCCTGAGGTGGCCAAAGTCTTGGAGCCTAAGCTTCAGGATCTGTCCTGCCAGTGAGCACTCAGGGCTGATTTCTTATAAATATAAATATTCTTATAAAATTAACTTAATCACTTAACATCTTTCTTTCTTTCAAATTTGGCATGAAACATATTAATTCATCACATCACATATTTAAATCCTAAGCCTATCTGGTATTTGCAAGCTTTTCCGATTAAGTTAACTTAACATATTTAACTAAATAGTCTTTAAATTTCGTCCATTCTTCCTGGTACTCCTCCTCCTCCTGGTCACGGACTCTTCCAGGCAGGCTGGCCAGCTCCGAAAAATCCATCATCTTCATCTGCCAATCTTTCTTGTGTTTTCCAATTCTTCGCTAACAAAGATCTTGCTGCAGTTGTGGATCCTCTACCCTTTCGTAGCTCTGTCCTCCGGAAGTCAGCGCGCCCTGGCCAGCGGCCGCTCTAGCCGCGGGCATCTCTATGGCGACGCCGCGACCCTCTGACGTCAGACCGGAAGCGGAAGTGCCGGGAAGGAGTCTCGCTGGCGGGCCGCTCCGAGTCTTTTCCTCACTGAGGTAAAAAGGATTTTCATTTTTTTAAAACGCGTTTTCGAGCCCCGGGAATATCTAACGGCCTCCGTCGCCTCTCTTATCGGCGCGGCTTCGGCGGAAGCCTTGCGTGCGCCGCTCTATCCCATTTCCATGATTATCTAATGCCTTCCCTTCCCTTCCCCCCTCCCGTCCTTCAAGCAGCGGGCCCCGCCCCTTTACCGCGTCGTGATCTCGCGAGATCTTGTCAGGGCGGGACGACGGCGTTTTCCCCCTTTCTGCGCAGGCGCGCCGCTCGCTGTGCCCGTTCCCTTCCCGCGGCCGTTACTTTGAAAGTGGGCGTGGCCCGAATTCTAGCGCCATGGCAACAGAGGGGAAAAAAAGAAGGGGGGCGGGGATGGAATTCGAATAGGGAGTCCAGGTTGGTTTTGTAATAGGCGGGGTGGAGACGTGCGTCGTGACGTCATGGCGATGACGTCACTTTGCACGGCCTAGTTAGTTGCGTGTTCAGTGCAGGTTGCATCCATTCTTATTTTTATTAGTAATAGTAGTAGTAGTATACTAATGTAAAAAGGACAAAATACGTAATAAAAATGAAAATGGAGGCCTGGTTGATTTTGAAGGAGGCAGGAGAGGGAGGCGTGCGTCATGATGTCATGGCTATGATGTCATTTTGCACGGCCTAGTTGCGTGTTCAGTGCAGGTTGCATCCATTATTATTATTATTTTTATTATTAGTAGTAGTATACTGCCCTATACCTGTAGATCTCAGGGAGGTTCACAACATAAAATATAAAAAGGACATAATGTGTAATAAAAATAAAAATGGAAGTCTGGTTGATTTTGCAGTAGGCAGGAGAGGGAGAGGTGTGTTGTGATGTCATGGCCATGATGTCATTTTGCACTGCCTAGTTACCTGTGTTCAGTGCAGGTTGCACCCATCATTGTCATCATTACTGTTCTTAATATACCGGCCCATCGTTGTAGATCTCAGGGAGGTTCACAACATAAAATTAAAATATGAAAAAGACACGATAAACAAAAACAGAGATAACCCCCTCTTCCACAGCACAGAGTTGGTTGCAGAGGAATGTTTTTCAGCTGGCGCCTGAAGATGTATAAGGAAGGCGGCAGCAGGCAAACCTCCCTGGGGATAGCATCCTGCAAACGGGGAGCCATTAGCCCTACTCCCGGCTGGACCCGTTGAAATGGATAGACTGGACTAAATTGGGTGCATTAATTTCCATGGTTGTACTCCGAGTACAGCCTATTTTGTACACAGCCTTCCCAAAGCAGACCTGATTCATGGGTCCTTAGATATATGTCCTTTCAGGCCTGACAACTCTTAGGCCTTTTCGACCATCAGAGAAAATTTAAAATGCAGATGAGATGTAATCATAGGAAATAATACAAATACACCACAGTAAATCGTACAATCATACTCCAACCCCAAAAGGAAGACCCCCAATTTGGTATTGCCCTTTTGGAGGGGGCAGCCAAATTATCTCTGTGGCCAGGTGATTTAATTGAAAAACTGATTTAGCTGAAAAAAGGTGTTTAGCTTATTAATCTCCTTTAAAAACTGGTTGAGGTTGCATGGCTGACAACAGCAATAAAATCATTTAGAGTTTGGTTACAGGCAAATAAAGAATATAAAGAAATGGCTGTTTAGGAGCAGTAACCCCCACCTGTGTATTATCGCTAATACAAATATATATATATATTATATATATATTATATATATATATATTATAATTAATTAATACAAATAAACATGGAATGGAATTTACTTTGTGTTCCCTCCTGAGTTTTGCAGCCATCCTGCGTTTCCAATGCTAAAATTTACCGAACATAAATTATGTTAAAACAGCCGTTACTTTTATCATGTTGACGACGATGTTATCTTGCATTACAGCTATATTACGTCATGTTATGTTTTCTGCACTTATTTTATTGCTTACATTTTGATGGTTGTTGCTTTTTAGCAATTTTGCGTGCACAAAATATACAAAATTATTTGGAAACAACCACTGTGGTTTTCACCAGGGACGGCTTTCAGCTTAACAAATGAAGGCTGCCGTTCTAACCATGTCTGCTCAGAAGTCCCATTGAATTCAATGGGCTTTCCTTCCAAGTAAGTGGGAAAACAAGCTTTCTCCCGCCTCCATGGGACAGCCCTTCAGATATTGGAAGATGGTTCTCCTATCTCCTCTCAGTCTCCTCTTTTCCAGGCTAAACATCCCCAGCTCCTTCAACCCTTCCTCATCAGGCTCGGTTTCCAGACCCTTGATCATCTTGGTCTCCCTCTTCTGCCCACCTTCCAGCTTGTCCACATCCTTCTTAAATTGTGGTGCCCAGAACTGGGCACAGGATTCCAGGTGTGGTCTGACCAAGGCAGAATATAGAGGCACTAGGACTTCCCCTGATCTGGACACTAGACTTCTGTGGATGCAGCCTGGAATAGCATTCGCTTTTTTCGCTGCTGCATCACACGGTGGGCTCACGTTCAGCTTGCGGTCCACCGAGACCCCCAGATCCTTTTTATGGGTACCACAGTCTAGCTAGGTGTCCCCCATCCTATATTTGCGCATCTGGTTCTTCCAGCCTAAGTGCCAGAACCTGACCCTTGTCCCTGCGGAAATTCATTTTGTTAGCTTGCACCCAGTTCTCTTAAGGTAATTTTGAATCCCGATTCTGTCTTCTGTGGCGTTGGCTACCCCTCCCAAATAATGCATTTTATTATTTCGGTCACAGACCAGTTCCAGCCCACATACGATATCAAGGAAGTCATAGAACACGATGGGGATACTTTTGAATTTGCAATTAGGTATAACAGGGACAATACAGCAACAGTTAAAAATATATAAATTAAAACTTAGTCACTAACATATAACCTGAAATTATCATTTAAAACCTTAATCATTATGATAGCACAGCTTGTTCCCTAAGTTTTATGGCAGTCACACAGAATTTGGCTACCCTTAACATGATCTCAGGATCCTTGTCCTCTACCAGGGATTTTAGACACAGGCTACCCCTCCCAGTTCGATGTCGCCTGCAAATTTATAAAGACGTTGAACAACAACGGGCCCAGGACAGAACCCTATGGACCCCACTGGTCACTTTTCCCAAGGATGCCGAGGAACCAGTAATGAACACACTTTGGGTTCGGTCAGTCAACATCCTTCTAAAATTGTGGTACCCAGAACTGGACACAGTATCCCAGGCGTGGCAGAATAAATAGGGACTAGGACTTCCTTGGACACTAGACTTCTGAGGATGCAGCCTATAATAGCGTTAGCTCTGAACAAACTACAGTTCCCAGAGAGAAAGCCAGGATTGTTTTAAACAGAACGGTCCTGCTCCGAATGTACAGTGCCGAATGTATAGCTTGCATCCGAGTGGGCATGGTGAGGATTGTACTAGGAACATCATAATAAATTTCCTTAAAAGATTTCAAACCAGCACTGGTAGATTCAGATCTTCTAAAGAGCTTTAAAGCATCCGAATAATTATCTTGCAAATCCTCGTCCAAACGTTATTTATCTAAGCTGTTTCACCACACCTGTGTTCCTGCGATAGAGATCTTTTCAAGGAAATGGAGGGGGAAATGTTTTAATCGGCCTTTTCTAACCATGACAGGCGGCTTTCTTTCCCTTCCAATATCTCAATTACGCCTCAGATCATTTGAGCAGCGTTCTAGTGCGCATGACTCAATTAATTAATTTTAATTAGATTTTTTAAAAAAGAAGTCACTTTTTAGGTTATTTGCCCTTACAAGGATTAAAAAAAACCCCAATACCACCAACAAACAATTAATGGCTTACAAAATTGTATAGTTTCATCTATGATGATGGTAGGAAAAGAATAATACCAGCCTGTGCGTAATACGATGAAATGAACCATTTAATCAATGCAAGCCAACCTTTAAAAAAGGGCCGGTTTCCTATAAGGGTTTGAGCTTTCTCACGTCACCTTTAATTTCTTGGGCATCTGAATACAGTCTTTTTATACAGTCTACAGACCTGCAGGTATAGGGCGGTATACAAATTTAAATAATAATATTATTATGTTTTACTGAAAATCATTTTTCTTTTTTTGCAGAGGGGAAGGGTTGCGTGTGCGTTTGCACGTGGGCAGAGCAGCCATTCCACATTTTTTATTTTTTTTAAAAAACGTGGGCTCCGGATGATTACTGTTAGGCCTGCGTCATCCGTGTTTTATTATTATTTTTAACGCATTTAAATGCTTGCGTGTTGACGCACCGCCCCCCAAAAAAGGGGTTGGTGGGGAGTGTTTAAAAAAAACAAAACACGAAAAAAACACCCGGGTTTCACGTCCGCTGCAAACGTAATGTGTGAACGCGCGTCCCGCGGAGAGAAGGTTCGGAGCGCGTGACTGGTGGGGGGGAAAAAAAAAGAAAAGCGCGCAGCCACGCCCAAAAAAAAAGGTGGGGAGGAGGAGGAGGAGGAGGACGACGACGGCAGCCCTCCGCGCATGCGCCGGCCCGAAGGCGAGCCGCCGCTCGGCGAGCGTCCGTTTTTTTCCCCTCCCTCACCCAACAGCGCGCCTTTAACCGGCGCGGCGGCCGTCCAATGGGCGCGCCGGTCGCGCGCGCGGCGGCCAATGAGCGTCGGCGGGCGGGCGGGCGGCGGGGTGGGCGTGGCCGGTGCCGGAGCCCGCCTCCCTCTGCTGCTGCTGCTGCTTCTGCCGACTGAGGGAGCGGAGCGGCTCGTCGCGCGGCCGGAGGGACCCTCAGCTTCGTCGGCCCGCCGCCTCGCCTCGCCTCGCCGCCGCCCTCCTTCCCCGCTTCGTCGGAGCGGCAGCGACGTCGTCAGGTGAGGCCGAAGCCGCCGCCGCCGCTGAGGGAAGAGGCGGTTGGTGGGAGGAGGAGGAGGAGGCCGCGGCGACAGTGGGAGCGGGCCAGGCTCGCCTTGCGGCCTGCGCGGCCGGTGACGCAGGAGGGGGCGGGGCCTGCGCCGAGGGGGCGGGGCCCGAAGCGAACGTGGGCAGCGCCCCCCTCCCTTTCTCTCCCACCCCCCTCCCCAAAAAAGCGAGAAAGAAAAGCACGCACGAGGGAGGGGAGGGGAGCGCGGAGTCTTTTGTTAGGGCGGGGAAGGGAGGCAGGGCCGCCATCCAGGCTGGGCGCAGCGGTGGATGATCATATTATTATTAATATTAATATTATCATTATCTTTATCATCACCATCAGCATATTATGATCACAGCGGTGGATGGTCATATTATTATTAATATTAATATTATCATTATCTTTATCATCACCATCAGCATATTATGATCACAGCGGTGGATGGTCATATTATTATCATCATCATCATCAGCATATTATTATCATATTATGATCGCAGTGGTGGATGGTCATATTATTATTATCATATCATTATTATTGAAATTATAATTATTGGTTGCTATTGTTGTCTTTAGGCTTCTGCCTTTTTGGAAGGCGGGCCAGCCTCGCTGTTTTTACAAATGGGGGTGGGGGTGGCGTGCAGAGAGATCGGAGTCGGAATCCTTCACATTAAAACCCCTCCCCCCCACCACCAATGGCAAATCCAGGTTTATTATCAAAATTTGCACGGAAGAAATCAAAGTTGCGTTTCCGGCTGAATTTGGGGGTGTGTGCAGGGTGTGTTGCGATTGAAGTCATTCACACACACCCCCCACACACCAGTCAGGTTTATTAAAATTTGCAGCGAGCAAAATCAAAGTTGAGTTTTCAGCTGGATTCCTTTTGCGGGGGCGGGGGGGGCGGGTTGGGGTGGAACCCGCTTGAAGCTTCCGTTGTGTTGGAGATGTTTCAATGGCTTTCGTTTGATTTGCTCCTTACAAACAGCTGGAAGTCTGTAAATTTTGATAATAAACCTGATTTGCAATTTTGCGGTGGGGGTGTTGGATAATTTTGTAGGCAGCTTGCTCCCTCGCAGGGAAAGAATTTGAGCACGGTGCAAGCCAATTGCAATAGCAGCAGTGGGGTTTCGTCCCAGTGCTTGGAGCAGACCTATTGGAATAATACACAAGTGGAAGTTTAATCTACCCTTAATAAGAATATCATTTGGCACAACCCAAAGGCTTGGCCTTTTTGAGGCCTTGCTGTGTACACATGCACAGGGGAGCATTGCAGGTGCTCACACACACATTATTGACAGACAACAGCTTTGCAAGGTTCAGCTCAGACACTGAGGTCCAGGTCCAGGGGCCTTCTGGCGGTTCCCTCACTGTGAGAAGCGAAGTTACAGGGAACCAGGCAGAGGGCCTTCTTGGTGGTGGCACCCGTTCTGTGGAACGCCATCTCATCAGATGTCAAGGCAATAAGCAATTATCTTTTAAAAGACATCTGAAGGCAGCCCTGTTTAGGGATGTTTTTAACGTTTAATGCTGTATTGTGTTTTTAATATTCAGTTGGAAGCCACCCAGAGTGGCTGGGGAAACCCAGCCAGATGGGTGGGGTATAAATAATAAACTATTACTTGTACTGTATTAAATCTAAGAAAACATTCCTTAAGATGAGGGAAATAAAGGGGAGATGGTAAGCTTTGTTCAAAGCGCATCTCAGTAATCTTTACAGGGCCCTATGAGGTAGGTCAGTATTTGTATTGCTAAGCTAAAAATGTGCTTAATTCTAAGCCACCCAACTAAAAACAATAGTATGTAGCATTTATGTTGGGTTTTGGAGTGCTCAAAACTGCTTCCTGGTGATCCTTCAGTTTTAAATGACTGTATTTTATGTTGTTTTACTATGCAAGCCAGTTTGGGAGGAAGAATATGAATATATACCTGTGTGTGTGTGTGTGTGTGTGTGTGTGTGTATATATATCTGTGTGTGTGTGTGTGTGTGTGTGTGTATATATATATATATATATATGTGTGTGTGTGTGTGTGTGTGTGTATATATATGTGTATGTATATATATACCGTATTTTTCGCTCTATAACACGCACCCGACCATAACATGCACATAGTTTTTAGAGGAGGAAAACCCGTAGGCATGCCACCCGTAGGCATTCCCTCCATAACACGCACAGACATTTCCCCTTACTTTCTAGGAGGAAAAAAGTGAGTGTTATGGTGCAAAAAAAACGGTATATATATATATATCTATATCTATCTATATATATATAAAAACAACTACAGCAGTCATTTGAAACAGACGTTTAGAGCATTGCACTGTTTAGCAATACACTCCTCTCTCTCATTTTATCCTCACGGCAGTCCTGTAAGTTGGGTTACGCCAAGACAGGATAGTTAATCTAGTCCCCTCTAGGTTTTGTTGGTCTACAACTCCCAGGTGCTCCGGCAGCCAGCAGGGTCAGTGGTCAGGGTTCATGGCAGTTTGAGTCAAAGCAACATCAAGGGGTCACTGCATTGCTTCTCCTGGGCTGAGAGAAAGTAACTGATTTGCTGCTTCCTCTTTGGGCTGTATGAATATAATTGAAGGAAACACAATGGAACTGACAAATATAGTTAAAGTTGAGGAAGGGTACCACAGGATTAATATATTTATTCAAATAATCAGTCTGTTTTGCGTATACAGGAATTTAAATGCCCTAAAATACATTGGTATTTCCATTTTGAGATGAGGGGAAGAAGCAGGAATACCAAAGCAGCAGATTCAGAATTAGTGAGCGGCAGAATTTCAAGTTTCTAATGTGGAGTGGTTTCCTTCACTGAAAGGCTTCTTCTGTTTAATCACACATTTTGTCCATCATCAGCTCCAGTGAGTTCCACTTCCTCTTTCTCACCCTTGAGCATGAAACGAGCTTTTGTACACTGGGAGATTTATGTGAATTAGCCCTGGTTCCGAAGTGTGCGTGTGCATTGGTACTGAATGGAGAAGGAAATGACGACTCCAAAAGTGATGCCTCAGACTGACAGGTTCACCTGGAAATCATTATTGCCAGGAAGTTCTTGTTTTAAATCTCAATTTGTTTGCTCTTATCGGGTACGCAAGGCTTGAACAAGCTGAGACGGCCTGATCTCTTTTCTTCCTTGTTTCCTTTCAGAGGATCAGAGTATGCTATTAGACAAGGACTGTCAAGACTGGTTCCTTTGGAGCTTGTGCGGGGGGGGGGGGGTCTAATTTAAGCGCTTTGCCAAGAGAAGCAACCAAAACGGAGAAGGTCCCTAAGAGTATGAGAAACAACAGACAATGGCATGGGAAACAAACAAAAAAAAACCCTAGTGAGAGGCAAAATCACAGGAGATCTCATCGTTATAAATTGATGGGTTTGGAGAAATGTTTGTTACACAACAGTGGCTACTGCCTATATATGTTCATTGTCCTTTTTTATATCACAGTATTTGGGGTTTGGGGGCTTCTGTGATTTTGCCAAAAGGAGCTACATAGAGATGTGATGGTCCTGCTTCAGATTGTGAAGTTGGCTCAGGAATATTGTAGGCTGAACTAAGATTCTCTCCTCCAAACCTTCTCTGCTGTGGGAGATGCATTCTAGCCCACCTGACTCATCTGGGAACTTGGGGTGCTGCTGACCAGCTAAAAAGAAAAGCGGTGGTGAGGCATACTCTGGCTACTCTCTGCTCCCCACTTTACTGCTTAACGGCCTTGTCCCATCACAAGGCAAGTGTAGGATTGGAACCTTTGCTTTAAGAGAGACTTCCAGGGCAAAAACGGCTGGGGGTGATTAATTGCCTCTCCTGGAGGCCACTTTTCTGTGGAAATTGCATGCCTCACACATGGTAGAGCATCTCTCCCCCCCCCCCCATTGCTCTCCTTGAGCTGGAAATGAGATTGAGCTGGTAGGGAGCATTTAGGCAGAACTGCTGCCTCAATGCAGGACAGCTCTTTGAGAGCTCCCAGGCCTGGTAACTCAAAGAAGGGAGAAGGTATTGTGAAACCCAGCATAGAGTTGGTGCAGGTGCCATGGTTAATCGTGGTGGGCAGAAGACTGGGGAACTAAACAATCCCTCTGACCTTTCTCCCAGGCAAATTGCTGCCCCCCCTTCTGCAACTTCCCCTTCATTTGGTGCTATGGCTACTACCAGCTTTGGTGAAGAAAACTCCTAAATCCTTGCACATTTGCATACAGAAACCATGTTGCTGCTGCTGCTGCTGCTGTTGTTTGCGGCATCCGTCTGTCTTGAGAGACAATGGAGTGCGCCTGGGGGGTTGAAGTCAACTCACAGTGTTAGCAACACTGAAGGGGACTCCCCACCCCTCGGCATAAGCCTGGGCAGTGTGTGTGGAGGTCCTGGACTGCCCAGATGACAAGACCCCCCCTCCTGGCCTCATTGATGGCGTCCGAAGGAAAGCAGAGCAATGTGTTTGGGAGTAGCTTGGCTGCAGGAGTTGCCAGGAGGCGGCACGCAAGAAGATATCCAACCTTCTTAAGGGTCACTACTCCAGATTTGTGTCTGGTTTACTCCTTAGCCTTTTCTTCCAATAATATCCTGCAAGGCTGCGAAGGGTTAGGATCAAAAGTCTTCTTCTCCTAGATGGGCTCGCTTTCTACGTTGACAAGCCCAAGAAACCACCTTCTTTTTAATATTTTAATGTCTCTCATCCAGGGTCCCCCATCAACGCCCCCATGAATATTTCTGGAGGACCCTAATCAAGGCCGATGCTGTTATTTCCCCACCACCGCTTCTGCCGCCTGGCAGGCCTGTTGGCAGCCTGGCAGCCCCAGATTATTTGTATTCACTGTGACTCATCGCCATACTTTGGATTGTCCTGAATACCACCATTTGGCAGCCAAGCCTCCAACCAAAAGTCCTGCTTGGATTCAACTTGGCTCACCTCCTGAGGAAGGCTGTGTGGTGATCGATGATATCGTCATTTATCCGTTTTAGACAACCATCGTGGTGGCAGACAACCCTAGTGGCTTGTGGCAAGGTTGCAGCGCAGTCAGATGTTCAGTACACAGGTCTGTGCTCAGCTCTGCACTTTGCTTGATGTGATGATTGAGGGCGGTACGCGAGTCAGCCGCCTCGATGGAGATGTTAGGGGCCAACACGGCGCCCAGAAATCTCCGCTTTGTTGCAATTGGACCCGCGTTAATAGCATAACGTGCCCGGCCTGGGGAATTTCAAACACTGGGTCAGTCGCATGCTTCTCCTCCTCCCGGTTTTCTTTTCTTTCTTTTTAACCACATGAACCTGCAGAGCTGAACAATTTGTATTTTTTCTCCCTTTTGGCAGATTTCTTTTCTAATTAAAATGTCTAATGGTTATGAAGATCACATGGCTGAAGACTGCAGGGACGATATCGGGAGGACAAACTTAATTGTGAACTACCTTCCTCAGAACATGACCCAGGATGAATTACGGAGCCTGTTTTGCAGCATTGGGGAAGTTGAATCCGCCAAGCTTATTCGAGACAAAGTGGCAGGTAAAAACAACATTTAGCCTGTCCTGAAATACAGGACACCCTCTGCCCCCCACTTACTCGTATCGCACTTGTGCTTGACCACATTTATGCGGGTCGCTGTGAAATAAATAAACAGATTGGACTTACCTTCTCGGGGCTGTGAGTGAGGGAAGGGGCCATGGCACGTTTGAAGCCCGCAAGCCTTGAAATTGCTGGAGGGGAGGAGACTGCAGGGGGCCCCTCCCGGCGCCTTGGCTTGGCTTCCGACCGCCTGCTTGTCTGCCTTCTGGCTGGGGCAGCACAGACGCTCTTGCCCATCCATGGCAACACTGGAGGTGGGGAGAGGACGTACTGTAGTGGCAGCTGCTTTCGGCTGCCCTCCTCGCCCTTTCGCCCTGCTTGCAACCGGATGCCACGGCCTGGGCGGCTCAGCAGCCTCAGGGTGGAGCCTTTGTGCACTCGGAGCGGCCCAATATCCCGCTTGGGAATGAGGTGCCCGCTCTGCCTCTCCTGGACCTGGTTTGGGCAGAGGGGAGGGGACGAGAAGGTCAACCTGTCTAGCCCAGCCTCATCCCCCTGATGATCGCCTGGTCCACCTCACTCCCTGCTACTGCCTCTCTGCATCCTGGGGGAGAGTTGCCAGCGTCCAAGCCTCCCTACTCCAGAGGCTGTGCGCACTGTCTCTCCCCTTCCTTCCTTCCTGCACGCCCTCCCTGTTAAAGTGGGGTGCTCCCTACCATATGCGATTTCACTTGTGCACACCGGGGCCTGGAACGTAATCCCCACGTAAGTGGTCCTCATTTTCTGAAACTCCTATAGTGCAGTTTTTTACGTGGCTTTTTTGCCATTCATATGCAAAATAAACCAGGTCCCTAATTAGTACAGATAAGGAGTGCTTCGTTTTAACCGGTGTTGAAGCAAAGTGGTTCTCCTCTGCCACCTCCCCGCTTACTATGTTTAATTAATTAACCTTCGTCCCTGTAGGTCACAGCTTGGGTTACGGCTTTGTGAACTACGTCACGGCGAAAGATGCCGAAAGAGCCATAAACACGCTGAATGGCCTGCGACTCCAGTCCAAAACTATCAAGGTAAAAGTGACTCAACTGTGGCTAGCAGGAGCCAGTCTTCATCTAGAATTTTTGCTTATTTTTGACTGTCCAACCCTTTCCTCTTCCCCCCCCCCCGCCCCCTACAATGGTCATGAATGTATATTTTTAAAATGTTTTATGTTACATTATTGTTTCATTAGCCTTGAACTCAGTGGACAGGGAGGCAGTGTATACATGTTCAATAAAAATGTGCAAACCTGAATTCTAGCAGAGCAGATTTATTAGTCAGTTGCAGGAGAAACAGCCAATAATTGTGTGACATTTAAAAGTGGACACATTTATTAAACCTACTTAATCATAAACGATGTGAACAATGAAGAGAGAGAGAGAGAGTGTGTACATTATATCATTTTTTACATATTGTATTTTAATATATTCAATAGCATGCAAGACATTTTGGCTGATTAATTTCATGTTTTAAGTTGGTTGGTTAAAACTATGCAAGTTTGCTAATGAGAAACCGTAGTTCTAGAGGGGAAAGCTTAGTTCAGGACCGTAATACCTCAAGGACTGCCTCTCTCCATATGAAGACCCGGACCCTGAGATCATCTTCCGGGGCACTTCTTTGCATGCCTCTTCCTCAAGAGGGTGGCAGCACGAGAGCAGGGCCTTCTCTGCAGTGGCTCCCTGTCTTTGGAATGCTCTCTCCAGGGAGGTTTGCCTGGCGCCTTCATTATACACCTTTAGACGCCAGGCAAAAACGTTCCTCTTTAAAAAAGGTCTTTGTTTGATTTGATTGACAACCTATGCCCTCTTAAAATGCATTATTGGGTGGTGGTTGTTTTTATTTTGATTATGTAGTTTGTGGTTTTACATTCTGCTTTTATCTTGTGAACCGCCCTGAGACCTTCAGGTATAGGGTGGTATATAAATTCAATTAACAACAGCAACACTAGTAATTCACACGCATGTGTCATAGCAGGTATAATCGTGGAAGAGTCGTTTCCCTTCTCGTGAGGAAAAGCCTTTTTTAAGATGGCACTGCCATGCATTAATTTTATAAGCAGTGACTAGGCGGTGGGGGAACATTTGATTCGTTTTAAAGTGCTGATATACGAATCTAACCAATTAGCGGCCTCAACCCTCCAGCCCTAAATGTGATATCTGTGTGTGCGCCTGTCGCCTTTGTGGAAGGGGAGATGTTAAGGCAGCCCGGCGGTCTGGCTTGGCTCTCTACCAGCTGCATGGCTCACAAGACAAAAGGGACAAGCCACGGGTCAGGGAAGAAGCATGGGGGGGGAGAGAATAAGTGAGGGGGTGGCCTGACCTGCCTCCCAATCTGAGCAACACAGCTGTCACTGCTTTGAGAGTCGAATCGCGTGACTGCGTGCTGGCGGCCGCGCACCCATGAATGAGCTGCTTGTATCCTTCCCAGCGTCGCTCTCTCTCTCGGCTTACCAAAGCCTCGCTGGGAGGAGGTTGTCAGATGAGAAAGCTAACCCTGACTTTTAATTGCTGCATTGTAGTCTTGCCTCTGAATAGTAGTGTGTTCCAAGAGCTGCGCATAGGAAGCAAATTGTGTACAGGGCCAAAGGGGCACGCCCAGGAAGGTTCTTAAAGGCTTGCCCAGGGGTCATTTTTTTTTTTTTTTTTGTGAATAGCTCTGTGCCATTACTTCCCATGCCCATGTTCATGTTCTCTTAAAAACAACAGCCCTGCAGGCATTCATTCTGTTGCCTCGCCATGTATTGTGTGGAGGAGTAATTCCGTGGGTGTGCGATCCTTGCTCGTGTCCCTTAGAGGAAACTTCCAGGCAGTTGCATCCTTTCCTTCGTTATATCCAGCACCCCAATTGGTTACAATAAGGGGGCATGCAAGATAGGAGCAGCCACTGCGGCACAGCTCAGATTTAGGCAATTGCGATTACCTTTGTGGTAGAGTTAGAAGCCCTGCGCATACCATCCGTACAGAAATTGCACCTGCTGCTTTTCTTCCTGCCCCAAATTTGAACGCTCAAGTTTGAACAGCTTGGTGCCCGATCTCTGGGAGGTAGAGGGGCGAGGTTGCTGCAGCTGCAGACCCGCTGGCAGGGGCACGAGAGTGGTTCTGCCCATGTGTTTCTGGCATTGAACCACCTCCACCTTGCCCCTCCCAATAAGCAGCAGTAACACGTCCAGCTGGCGGTCAAGTGAGGGGGAAATGGCCTCAGCATACTGCCTGCAACTGTTGTTGCAAGTGACGTCCAACTCCTCATTTGCAGGACAGATGGCTACCCCAAAAAGGGGGAGAAGTTGGGCCAAACTGCAGGGATGATCTTGTTAGCAACTGCAAAAGAAGGAAGCCGAATTGATGCTAGAACTTCTGGAGGGACACTTCATGAATTCGCATGCCCATCCAATGGTTTTCCTTTTCCTTTTAGGTTTCGTATGCCCGCCCAAGCTCTGAGGTTATCAAAGACGCAAACCTGTACATTAGCGGACTGCCGCGGACAATGACACAGAAAGATGTTGAGGACATGTTTTCACGGTTTGGACGCATTATCAACTCGCGCGTGCTGGTTGACCAAACTACAGGTGTGAAAGGCGGCGATGGTTTTGTTTTAGAAGCTTTGGCGTTTTGACTGGCTCCTTTTGCTCAAGAGTGGCTATCACATGTGTCACTTGGAAACTCTCCCACCCCTTTTTTGCCCCCCCCCAATCACTCTTACCTTAGGTAGCAGGGCAGTGTGGCTACAGTTTGTGGAGGTGGCCAGCACCCCAGCTCCCCTTAATAATTCACTCTGCTTGTGAGCACTTTCCCTGAGTGATGACTCTCATGAATACCATCTCCATGATTGGAACAGATTTGCTGTTTCTGAGATCCCTCCATTGGACGTATAGAACCATGAACCTCCTTAAGGCGATTTGCATAGCTTTTGAACTCTTGTCCAGATTAGGTGGTTGACCAAATACGATTCCACCCTCGCTCAACAAGCGCTTTGATCTTGTTCGTTTTGGGAGCCCTTCTAAGATCCTGAACAACAACATGCGCTCTCTCTAGGAACTTGCCTCTGCCAAAGTCAAGTTAAGCGAGTGTTTTATATCTCCCATTAAAGTCCACAAAGCGGGACATTCTTAACATTTCTGGTTGCATAGAGATTTCTGTAGCACTCTTCTAACGCCTATGCGCTGCTCAGGGTGAAAACATTTTAAAACCATGTTATAAAATACTGTTAAGAAGGGCATCAAAAGCACCGGCTGCCGATATAGAACAAGACATTCATGGAAGGTACTTAGGCAGTTGGATTGTCTTTGCCTGCTGGCAAAAGACAGCCAGATGGAGGTTGGATTCTGTCCCCCCCCCCCCCGGTTGTTGTGCAGCCTTGTTCCAGGCAATCTGGGCACATTTGGGGGAGCGGAGGAGACGCACTTAACTCTGTGTTTTTGTCGCTTCGGTTTCAAGGTCTGTCCAGAGGGGTGGCGTTCATCCGGTTCGACAAGCGCTCGGAAGCCGAAGAGGCCATTTCGAACTTCAATGGCCACAAGCCCCCCGGCTCCTCCGAACCGATCACGGTGAAGTTCGCCGCCAACCCCAACCAGAACAAAAACGTAGCGCTTCTGTCGCAGCTGTACCACTCCCCGGCCAGACGATTCGGGGGGCCCGTCCACCACCAGGCTCAGAGATTCAGGTAGGTTAGGAAGAGCTGACATGGTTGGAGGTCTGTGGTGTGTGTTGCTCTCTCTCTCTCTCTCTTCCTCTGCCTCTCTTGGTTTTTTTCGTTTTTTGTTTTGTTTTTTGTTTTAAAATCATTACTGCTCATCACCAGGCGAAACACTTCCAGTAGATAGTTAAAGGGAGAGGAGTAAAACACCGACATAAATGTTAATCCGTTCCAAAATTCTAGGGTTAACAGTATGTGAAGAGCTTTTGTTCCGATAATTAGTCAATAAAGACCACTTTTCTTGGAATACTTCTTGTTGCCTACCTTCATACAGCCTAATCCTACTGTGTTTTATCTAATTATATTGCCCAGGGTATTCCATGCTAGCTAAGCCTTTATATCAGCCGTAGGTAGCGTTATATTGGATATCCCAAAAGGAGGGGTCGCAATAGGATTCAATGTAAAATTTGTATCCAGTGATTTCTGTTATTACTTTAACCAACTCTTTCCCAATATTTCTTGACAGTTCACGTGGAACCCATCAGCTTGGTCCCAATTGCACCTCCAACTTCTTCCATTAGATTTTTTTTTTTTTAAAGTTCATTCTGTATAACTTTAGAGAGTTCTGAAAAAAAAAAAGATCTTTCAAAATTAATGGCAGTTGAGTGCTTCTGTCCCCCCAAATGAATATGTATTCCCACGGTATGTCAGTAATCATTGTTGATGTCCATTTCTTTTCTTATTTCTGTTCCATCAGATTTCTCTCTTCTTATCTCACTCCCTCCCCCCTCAAAAAATAGAATTTAATTAAATAGAGGATTAAAAAGCCTTCCAGGTCCTCCCCGTCCCCACCCACCCCGGTTAATAAAGATTGAAAATTTGTCTGTCTGATCTGATGCTTCACAACAGTGTGTCAAAAGATGGCATTTTAAAAAAAAATTCTGCAAGAATGGGGTGGTCTGGTACTTGATTGTAATGAACTTATTTCTCATATGGTGCAATTCCAGTACCGCTAAAACAGTATTCTGAAGCATGTAAAAACCTGTTCCTTCTCATAGTCTAAAATTGCCGAAGCAAGTTTTTTGTTTGTTTTGTTTTGCTTAAAAGGTTTCTTGACATTTTAAAAACAACTTGTTCTTTTTAATGGCCTTGTGCACTTAATGGGTTCCACACCTGCGCAGAGCCTCATTCAGGAACATTCTCAAGCTAGGCCTGAGTTGTTCTACTGCTTGGTACTGCTTTTCTAACTAAAAATAGTGCTCCAGGTAGTTTATAGAAGTAAAAAAAAAACCAAACCTATTGTAAGGCTGGGGGTGGAGGAGCAGGCAATTTAAATAAAACCAGATTGCAGTAACCTCAGCTCTGGTTCCGAGATCTAAAATGCATGCCCCGCAGTCCTGATTACGGCTAATAAGAGAGCAACAAATACCTGCGATCTTTTAAGAACCCTCCAACGAACTTTGCCTGCCTGTGGGTTAGCACCCCAAATAAAGCCGCAGGTTTGCAGGCAGTTGTTGCAGACTGGCAATGAAAAAGCAAAAGCAATGGTTTGTTCTGCAGTTGAGGTTATAATGCGCATACCATGCGGAACAGCGCTAAAAGGGAAGAGGGTGTGCAGTTAAGACACTTTCCCAGGAAACGTGCGTACGTGTCCTTTGTAATAAAGTGTATTAATCTTAGACTTCCAACCTGAGGAAGGAATACTGAGCACTTAAGTTAGATCAGTATGTTTAATTTTGGGGGAAGCAGGTTGGAGACAGGAATGCGACTTAATAAAGAAAAGTAGAATGGAGACTCCTGCTCTCATGAGAAAAGATCACATTGCTGCATTGACAGATAGGGACACCCTTGTCTGGCAAGGCAGGCGTAATTAGGAAACCTTTCCCCATCCCCTGCTTGCAACCCAAATCCTTCAGTCCGTAGTTACTCGAAGAAAAGTCCAAATTGGGCATGCCACATAACGGCATTCCTTTACTAATGCCCAAGCTCTCATCTTTCCAATATTAGTTTTGTGTTTAAAATAGAAATAAAGGAGAGATTCACGCAGCCTAAGCCCGGAATTTGATGCACGCTTGCCAGGGAAGAAGTTTCGTTGAATTCGAAATGCATAATATTATTGCGCTGCTTGCATTGTAACTACTTTCTGCCTAAGACTGACCCTCTGATTTCAGCCGCACTTAACTGCAGCAGAATGATGGACTGTGCCAGGTTACTATGGCACAGACCACCCTGGGCAGTAACTTTTGCTACTTGAGAACCTAAGGCCTAGATCTTTTTAATAGCTGCGTTTGCCTTGCGCCCCAAAAGAAGCTGCTGGAGAAACATAACTTCTTTTGCCTTGTGTAGTGTTAGGAATTGGGATTCTGTTCAGATATTTCTGAAACTTAAACTTACCAGCCAGGTCTAGGGAATAACATACTTTTAACAGGCTACAAACTCATCCCTTGTACTGTGGTTTGTTTTTGTTTTTTAATAGTTATTTTTGTTTCCTTAAACCATTCTTCAAACTTTTCCACTTTCATTTCCCGTTCAGTTCTTACAAAAGCCATCTATTTGATTACTGTTTTTGTTTTTAAAGTGTTCTCGACACATCGGTGTTCTTGCTTCTAAAAAAAGATAGTGCTTGAAAAGTTCCATTTCTTAAATAGCAGATAAGATTTTCAGCCATTCTTCTCGTTGCATAATTAAAAGATTGATAAGCTCCCCCTATTGATAAATGTTTCCTGTATTGATGATATATACATATATTATTATTTTTTCTGCCTAACACTAGTTTCATAAATTTAGCTGCTACTTTTTACTTGCTGACCAATTTAATATGTGCTTTATTTGCATCTGTTCCTGATCCAAAAGACCTAAGTTGATCTAAGAAACAAAATTAAGTCCCTTGAATAGAACTTTCCTTGTAGCTGGTGGAAAGAGTATATAATCTCTTATCTCAAGGTTCGATAGCCTTCACCTTGTCTTTGAAACTTCACAATAATGGATATAGTCATCTCTACCATACATAATACCCCTTGAAGGTTTTCCTATCACTTTCTCATTTGGCAAAACCTGTTGCGCTAGCCCTAGCGTGCAGTTCTGCAGTCCAGAACGGGATTGCAGTTCCCTCAGTTTCTCCTTTATGTTGTCATTGATCACAAGCCTCATTTGGGAGAAAAATAAATAAATCCTCAACTTGGAGCTGGCTGTCTCCTTGCATAAGCTGGAGAGCAGACACATAGGCGAAGCTGCCACCTAGTCTAGCACTGTCTACTCTGACTGGCAGTGGCTGTAGCAGAGAGGGACCACGTCTAGCTCTTGCTACCTGAGTTAACTGGGAAATTGACCCTGAAACCCAGTGTGTTCGAAGCATGCAGTGCTGGCCATCTCCCCCCCCCCCCGCCCATTTAACCACATCCTAGTGCAAATGAGAGCAGTTTCTGCGTCTAGCCCCCTTTGCACACCAGAGTAATTGAGGAAGGGGATGGATAGCAAGTACAAACAGGCTGGCTATGAGCCAATTTCTGTTTGTGGGCCTCTCGATGTGGCCGCTCTTGGACTTCCTGGGAATCTTATTCATGGTTGCTGGTCTTCTTGAGGAGCCATGAAAATCTTTAAAGCGGCGCCGGGCGTCCTTCGGAGCACAGTGTGAGAATTTGCTTTTACCCCGTCAAAAAGTCCCACAGAAATACTAGCAGTTCCTTAATTGTTGATAAAGTACTATTCACTAAAGTTCAAGCCCGTAATGTGGGCCAAGTCCTACAACCTGTAAGTTTCGTACAGAAAAGACAAATCACTAATAATCCAGACAAGTCACTCCTTCTGTTGAGTGGGGAATGAGCTAGCAAGATCTCTCATGCCTCTTAGCCTGCTGAGTCCCGCCCAGCACCACTAAATCAGCTACTTTTTAAAAACCCTTTAAAAAACCATTAATACGTAGTTCATTCTTCAAAAGACTTAATAGCAGCAGTTAATAAGCAACAGTTCAGTTCATAACTTGCTCTGTTTGGGGTATAATTTGCCCCCTGGAAAGCTAGTTATATCCTCTGTATCTACAGCAGTTGCCTTGTGAGAACCTCATTTACCACAAGTTAGGCATACACACACACTTTTGAAAACAAAAGAAAACACTAGTCGTGTTGTCAAGATGGCCCTCTCCTAATTTACTGTTCCTCTGGTTTTTTGGATTTCTTATTTCACTTGCTTATGTGTCCTTTTTTGTTGGTTGTTTTTTTTAAAAGTCCTTACTCATTTTTCACACGATGCTTGTTGTAAACTCCTTCTTAGTAGTTGCTTCTTCAGTGAATCCCTTGCATGTTTTTCTTTTTAATTTCTCCAAAAGTGTAGAGTCAGATGGGTATCTTTCAGAATTCTTGTCGTAGAATTCTTGTCACATGTTAAATAAATACATGTTCTTCTATCTGCCTGTACTCAGCCTCTTCCATGTAAGATGATGGTCCCCACCCCCCGAAAAAACAAGACAACAACCCGTGTTAATGTTTCTCACAGTGCTACAGCCCCAAACGTTGACTGTAACTGGCTTGGGGTCGGAACCAGTGGCTCAATTCAGATGATATGTCAAGCTATGGTGTGGCAGGGCCCAGAACGAAACGCTTTTAAACGCAACCTTCCCTTTCTCGTGTTTGCCATGATGTCTGAATCTGGGGGGCGGTGGTTAGAGCTTTCCTCCTGAGCCTCGTTCTGAAATGCCTATTTCTGGTCTTGGAGGGGAAGCGCTCACCACAGCCTGTCGGCGTCAGTGTATCCACACGTCATGGCTAACCCAGACGGGAAACAGAAGGGAATCCGCCCAAGGGAGAGGAGAAGGGATCGTGTCTATCGGTGGCTCAGTCGCAATCCTCCAGACTGGAGGATCATCTGAACTGATCCTTAGCGGCAAACGGTGGCCATATTGTATGGGCCTGGTGCCTTGAATAATCACTTGGCTAAACAATTCTCTATGCTCCTCTTAAGAACAAAGTGTGTAGCAATGCCCCCCCCCCCAAAAAAAAAACCCCTGCAGTGCTACTCTTCCACAACCAAATAGTTGCTAGCCGCTGCGCCCTTTGGTTTTGCTTCATTAAGGATGCATTGTTTTGCCTTGTCAGAAAAAGCAGTCCTACATAACCTGTTTTTGTTTTTAGAAAAGCACACAGTGATCATATGCTCTGCAGGTTCAGGTGGTCAAGCCCAGGGGGGTCACTTTGCAGATAACCTAGGCCACCGAGAGGGAGGGAGAATAAGTAGCGGTGAGAAAGTCACGGACGAACTGAAAGGGGAACGAGCCCTTTGTGCTGTGTGCTAGAAAGATGCCAGGCCTAACAGCAGAGAGTTTCCTTTCACGTTATTGGGAACGGGGTGGCGAGTACGGCAGAGTTGCTAGGGAACGAGGATGAGAGCCTTAATATCTCCCTGTGCATCCAGCTCCACTTGCCTCATTCCCGACTACTGAACACTCTGAACCAAGAGGTCGCTTGGCTCAAATGGCAGATCTAAGTCGTAGAAATGTATGATGTAGAAGGGGCCAGAAAGCCCGCCCAAAGCCCTTTTGCCCAATATCGAGTGCTCCTTGTGGGCCCTTTCAGAATGCCACTTGAGGAGACAGACCGCTGGGGTCCCGCAGGGGGCAAGGCACAAGCCCTTTGCCAAGGGTGCCTCCGCATCAGCCTCTGACCTCGCTGACAGGACAGGAAGCCTGACAATGCGCAGGGCACAGCCTCCGAAAAATGTCTGTGCAAGCCCTGCCGGTGTGGGTGGTAGCAGCTTGAGTGCAATTTGTGCCCAGCCCGCTCTGGTTCATTTTGCTGGGACCTGCGCAGGACACATTCCTGGTAGATCGATGGCTTTCAGCCTGGCAAATTCTAGAGGGGCAGCTGCCTCTGTCTGTTGCAGTAAAACACAGCAGAGGGACTGGCGGCATCGTTAAGATGACAAGTAAATTTACCGCGGCCGGGCTTTGGTGGACTAGAGCCGCTGCTTCATCAGATGCATAACAAGATGCAAACAAGTCATGAAATACATGGGGCAGAAGCAAAAGTACGGGTGTTTAGGCGAAGAATAAAGTGGCCCACTTATAAAACAGCAAATCTTGGTTATGTTGGCAGCCTGCAATGCTAACTGAATGCCTGTAACGCGAAAGAGATCCATGGCCCCAATTTGAATCGTGGATTTCCATCGTGTGGTCCTAGGATTGTGGGTTTCACAATCAGGATTGTGGGTCTCTTTCACACTTCTAGCATAATGTAGCTCTGTGTGTGAGAGAGGGAATTCCTTGGTCGACTGTGGACAACACCTCCTAACCCCATCTTTTTAGAGAAAATGTTTTTAGAAAAAGCGTAAGGTTCTTATTTCAGGCCACTTTTTAATTCATTGCTTTTTTTATGTACTGCTTTTATTCAATGTCTTTATATTAATTATTGCTGCTCAATCTTTTTTTGGTGGTGGGGGGGTGTAGCCTGGTTTTTAACCAATGCCTCTGTTTTGATGTTTCACAGTTATGAATGATTATACAGTGGAGCCTCGGTTGTCGAACGTAATCCATTCCGGAAGACCGTTTGACTTCCGAAACGTTCGAGGAGCAATGAGCGGCCGGCCAAATCCACTGAGAAAATTTAAAAACATGCAGCGGAAGCCGTTCGACTTCTGAGGCGCGTTCGAAAACGGAAGCAATTACTTCCGGGTTTTTGGCGTTGGGCTTCTGAGGCGCTCGAAAACCGAGGTTCCACTGTATCCCTAAAAGGGCTGCATGTAAACCGGTTAAACCGAAGTAAAAGCAAACAAATCATTTTTTTAAAAAACCGCGCATCTGACGAAGCAGGGCCTAGTCCACGAAACGCTGAGGCCGCACCAAATCCGACAGCCTTTAAGGCGTCCCAGGGAGACTCTTGTCTTCTTGCCAAAACGCAGTGCCCAGGTGCTCTGAATTCTGTCCCCTCCCCGCCCAGCGCTCCTAACCTTTTAATTCCCCCGATGAGCTTCTCTTTTTTTTTTGAACTTGATTGAAACTGACTTTTTTTGTTTTGTTGTTTTGTTTACATGAACTATTTTATGTCCTTTTTTATTTGGTAGGTTCTCTCCTATGGGTGTAGATCACATGAGTGGGCTTTCTGGTGTAAATGTCCCAGGAAACTCCTCTTCGGGATGGTGCATCTTCATCTACAACCTCGGCCAAGATGCCGATGAGGGAATCCTCTGGCAGATGTTTGGCCCCTTTGGCGCGGTGACTAATGTCAAAGTCATCCGCGACTTCAACACCAACAAGTGCAAAGGCTTTGGCTTTGTGACAATGACAAACTATGAAGAAGCCGCCATGGCCATAGCGAGTCTTAACGGCTACCGGCTGGGGGACAAAATCTTGCAGGTTTCCTTCAAAACCAACAAATCCCACAAATAATTTCGCTCGTGGCTTTTCTTTTTTTTGTATGGAATAGATAACCGAGTGACGGAAAAAGTTTGAAACCTTTCTTTTTTTTGTTTCCGTTAGTGTACAACTCGATTCTTCTTTTTTTTGTTTTGCGCCAGTTTTCACACAAAGAAAGTTGTTTGTCTTTAGTCTAAATGAGAAGTGGGATAAAAGGGTTTTTATATATTCTTGGGATGCCACCAACATGTTCAAATGTTTCGGGTTGTTTTTTTTTTTTAAAGTCCTGCAATTGTTTTATTGGTTTTTAATTTTAGATGGTTCTGCTTCATGACCTTGTCCCCGAGCCAATAATAATAATACAAATATATACATATATATCTCAACAGTTACCAAGTAGAATCCAGACCAGCCCTGAAAACGGCCAGGCTTGCTTTCCCTTAAAAGGTTAGCTGTTGATTTCACTGCCAGGACGGGGGCTATTTTAACCAGGCTTCAACATAATGTTGCCCCTGGTAGCCGAGGGCAAAGCTTGGAAACTGGAACTTTTAGTTAGCGGAAAAGTTTGTTAATCCGCAGAAGGAAAGTGTCTGTAAAGAGACTCTGGTAAACGAGAGCGTGCCAGCGTTCAGTTAACGCCATTGGCCAAGCTCTTTGGTCAGTAGGCGCATTTTTTTTTAATATGTCGAATTGGAACAGCTTTTTTAGCCCGTCCCTGCTCCCACTTTTAAAAGCCCAGTTTCCAATAAGAATGGACCAAAGAGTTTCAGAGAAACTCTGGGAAGATTTCAGAGTAAAAATGAAACTCCAGACCCAGCATTGCCACTTCCTTGGAGTTCGTACCTCCAGGTAGCACATCCTATTGTGTTACGTTCTGGTCAGATAAATGTGGCATGATCTAACATTAACTTCCTTTCAAATATAATTTTTTTAGTTCGAATTCTTGCATCCTTAGGGTTTTGTTTTTTTTTTAATATATATATAAAGCTGTTAATGAACATTTGAGCATTGTCGTTTTTTTGCATCCCTTCTAATAAGTACTAGACGATTTCCCCCACTATTTTAATAGGGGTTTGTTCTGACGATAGCTTTACATATTTGAACTCTCAGCAGAAAAGTACATTAAAACTTGGAAGGTAGAGATTTAAGAGAGAAAATAAATGATTTTTTTTCCTTTTTTTTGGGTAGACTTATACAATTTTAATTAATCCCCTGAGTTTTCTGCAGGCTGCCTTGAAACTTTGAGTTCTGTTTTCTGTTAATTTTCTTTTGCTTTTTTGTGTTTTTGTTTGTTTTTACTTTTGCATTTAAGACCAATTAAATTTGATTTGGTTTTGCTCAAATTTTGTTTTGGTTTGTTATTTTAATTTTTAACCCCCACTCCATTATTACACAGCGTCCGACACGAAAGATTAACAGCAGCTCTTTTCCCCAGTAGGAACGATCTGGTGTTGCTAAAGTGCCACAACGATAAACCCGACCAGTTAGGAGACTTGAAGGCTTACATATACGAATCCTTTGCAACCCGTTTTGACATAGCGAGGGTTTGTAAGGGCACAATAGTTTTCCAGAAAACATGTAGGCAGTAGGTCCATAGAGTGTGCAAAAAGCAGAAAGGTTGTGCCCAAGGGAACACCCTGATCCAATCCTAAGAATGACTTAAGTCTGCCACACACCACATTTGAGAAGCCCCCTTGTGCATGCCCGGTGAGGGGCTCGGTCATTGCATTTTGGAATCCTCCACCAGTCTCCATCCTTTTCGAGCCTGCCCCAAGGCTGCCTGCATCTACAGCCGCACCACAACCATTCTCTGCCACCGCACTGAGGACTGGCCAGGAGGACTTGGAGCAGCAGCCTGGCACACCAGGAGAGGGTTGCCTCAGACTGGCTGCACCACCCACGCCCGTAAATCCACCGTCAGAAAAAGGACTTGCTGGCAAAGCCTGCAAGTTGCAGTTCCGATGGAGATTTCGGGCCCTTTCCTGGCTTTGAGTGGCCGTCTTTCATAACAATGCTGTTCCAGCCGGCTCACAGGAGTTGGGATTTCTGTATCATTACGATGCGTTGCATCCCTGCTTTTTGTGTGTACACCCTGTGACATTTCTCGTACATCTTCGTTATGCAAAGGCAAGTTCTTTGTAGGAAATGATGTCCTCGCATATCTTCATCAGGAAGCTGCTTAACCCCATTCCAAGTAACCTGCTTGGCTTCTTCTGAGAGAGTGCATCTCCTCATTAACCAATTTCTTGAGGTTTCAAATGTACATCGCACATATATGATGTTCTTCTTCTCTTACAAACTAAGCAGACCCTCTAGATAACGGCTTTCCTAATTACCCATCCTCTTGGAGGTTTTCATCGCGATTTCCGGCATCTTTCTGGAAATGCTTTGATTATTAAGAAGTCTTTGGCCTGTGGAAATAATCCAGCAAGATGAATTTACAGAACAGCTTGAACTAGAAGCCTTCTTGCTAGAATGCTTGGTGTGTTTTGTTGTGGACTTCTCAAAGTCCCGAGACAGTCCACATCTTCTGTGTGCCGTTCTCAATATCGGTTGACCACAAACCGCATTCGTTCAGCCTTTGCTTCCTGGACTGGCTCCTTTCCCTTCCCTCCTGCCAGTGTCCCTTTGCCATTCCCACAGGAAATGTTGGGGTTGTAAACTGGGAACTGGCCTGATACCCTATTCAGACCCAGTTCAGCTGTTTGGAATCAAGGACGTGGCACCAGCTGGCGTTCCTGAGAGCACCACTGCAGACTCTCGCTAGGTAATGCTCTCTATTGCAGTCCCTGGGCATCTCGCAAGAGTAAGAGGGCACAATTCAGTTTGGAGTTCTCCTTTGCAAACCTCGCCAAAATGAATACCATCTTGTGGAAGCTACCCTTTAATTTCAGTGGGGTTGGCATCCAGGCACACTTTTCCAATGGATTGCGTTCTTGGATATGCCCACTAGCATTCAAAGACGGCTCTTCAGAGCCACTTTTACAGAGCCCTCTTAAGTCACCTGGAAGTCTTCAGCAGCGAATGTCCTTGTGGCATCGTTTTCTCTCTTTAAGAACTCCTCTAATGTTTCTTCCTTCGTTTCTCCCCTTTTAATGCCGCTTCGTATGGAAAGCGCTGTACTTTATACGCTGGGTGGTCGTAGCTTGCCAGGGATTGCTTCTGTCCCTCCTATATTTGTTCCCCTCTGCCATTCAGATAATGGAATTTTTGGTCCAATCAGGAAGCTCAGTTTTGGATCTTGTAGGTTCTCGTGGTCCTTGCATTCATAACCTTTTCTCTGCTTCACTTTGCGTCTTCCCGGAGTATTGTCCCCGTTGCCATCTGCCCAAACCTACTTCCCAGGACTCACATTCTCCTGTGCTGTGTTCATCCTGGCAAGTCTGTAGCAGCTCTTGAACTCAGAAGTAAATTTCCAGGAAATGCTTGGAGAGGCTCCCAGCAAGGGCAAAACTGCATTGGAAGTCCATTTCCGAATCTGATGTAGACCTACGAAAAAAGAGGGTTATCTCAAAGCCCCTAAGTAATCACAACATTGGGCTCTCCTACTGTATGGCTGCGGTTACTTTCTATATTTTCATTAGATTGCTTCCCCCCTCATGAAAATCTGAATGCGATAAAACGGCATCCACCTCCCCAA
Source organism: Podarcis pityusensis (assembly GCF_964106645.2). Taxonomy (NCBI): domain Eukaryota; kingdom Metazoa; phylum Chordata; class Lepidosauria; order Squamata; family Lacertidae; genus Podarcis; species Podarcis pityusensis. The sequence continues at coordinate 1,082,992 of NC_138043.1, forward strand.
AATGGAATCAGTTGCAAAAGGTGCCAAATATCTCTGTGTTTGTCTCATCCTGGAATAACAGCTTCCTCTTGTTCTTCGTTGAGTTCCTCTTGGACGAATATCGCAGCTTTGCCTCTTAACCCTCCAGAGTTGCCTTCATGCAGATCTCGACGAGAGCTACAGGTGCGCTCAATCAATATGAATCGACAGCAGTCAAATAAGTGGATTAGGGCCCGTTCTCGATAAGATCGCAAATCGTTGGATTTCATTTCTTCTACATGTCTCCTCTCTCGGGGAAGACCTTCTCTCAGTCCTGGGTGCAGAAGTCTCTTAATCCACAAAGCCCTGCAAGGAAATAAAGATCACTCTGTGGAGTCCGTGCTTAAAGCATTGCCTTCCTGTCGCCCCACAGCTTTTCCTCCTGGTGCCATACCCAATTCTGCAAAGCCCGCCAGCGCACGCTGAGCCGGGTAGAGGGAGCCTGAGCCGCTGCGTTTCATGGAATCGCTGGCTTAAGCTTGCAGCAGTAAAAGGCTTTTCCCACCCCAAGCTGGCAAAAGCCATCACTTATATCAGAATGCAAAGATGGCAGGGAAAGTCAGTTCGTGTAATAGGAATACTTCCTGCATGTGGTAGCCTATTACGTGATCTCAGGTCGGCCAGCTGTCTTGGATTCCCTTTATATTTTTTTAAGGAATGCAAATTTGTACAGGGACAGATTTGGTTTCCTTTTAAAAAAAAAGAAAAGGCGCAGCAGGTTTGCTTATTATTGCAATTCTTTTTTGGTGGCTGGGGAACAACACAGCAACCATTTTGTAGAAGACTCCTAAGCTGACTGATGCAAACTAAATTTCCTTCCTCCCTGAGAGAAATCGAAATACTCAGTGCAAACATCTCCCTGGCTTATTGCATTAGCTGTTAAAGAGTTTCCCATTGTTGGGCTAACAAGATGGTGACCTCAAGTTGTCTCAAAGGGCTTGTTTGGCTCTCAGGGTTAAGCTTTGCACAACTCTCTCATTTCCGTGTCCTTGAGGATTATCCCTGAATATTTCCACCCTGACTTAAAGAAAACGAATTGAGCCCTTTGATCAGTTAGCTACAAGTGGCTTTGTGTATTTTTTTTTTTGGAAACCATGTCTTAAGAGGAACGATTGGCAGCAATTTCCACGTTCCCCCTATAATGTTGCCAAATTACGAGTGTTTTGTGTGTTTTTGTTTCATAAGAGTTTAGCCCATCCATCTCAAACCAACCCCCTCCAGCCCCAAAACATTGCATCTTCCTCTCCCAACCTCTTGCGGACGAGGAGTTCTTGAATAAGAAAACTCGCCTTGATTTAGCTCCCCTGCAGCCGCAAACGTCACTGAGCCAGGACATAGCTGCACCCGTTCCTTCAGGGCTTTTAAGTGACCCGCGGTCCTGCCCCAGTTTCAGAAATCCCAACGGAGGGAAAGGTACAAGCCAAACGATCGAACCTAATAGTTTAAAGTTTTGCATATATGGAAATTTGCTGTGGGAGCGGTTGTCCCCGCCTCCCCAGGCATAACGAAAATTTGCGGATTTCATTATCTTAACCCTGTTCCTGCTTTGTTTAAAAGGGTGCTTGGTGTAATATAGAAGGTTTTGTTGTGGTTTTTTTAAAAAAAGAAATCACAGCTCACAATCAACGTTGCTTGCTTTTTTCTTTTTTTAAGTTCCAAAATCGGGTACATGACACTTCTATCTGCCACGTCTTTTTATCTGTATCATTTTTGTGTAGTGCAAACGATCCGTTTCCGGAATAGCATAAGCTCTTCTATTTCTCCCAGTGCATGATTTAAAAAAGTAAGACGCATTATTATTAGTATGGCAAGCAAAGTGTGAACCCACATCACACGCAGGGACTGGCACGCCTTTGGCCCGGGCTGCTGACCCTTCTTACATCCCACTGACAACTTCCTTTTATAGATTTACTGAAAATTTCCGTTTCGTTTCTGTTTTTAATTTAATTTTTTTTTTGGTTTGGTTTTCTTTCCCCCTGTTGCGTGGAGTTTCTATACTTTCGTCTAACGCTAACGAAAACCCAGCCGGATTCGATTCTTTTTTTAAAAAATATATATATATATAAAACGCCATTGCTTTATTTGTGCTAACGTTTCCGAAGGAAGGTTAAAAGGATTCTCGCTGAGAACGGTTTTGGTTTTCCCTGTTTTTTCGGTTTTTTTTTTTAAAAAACAACGCTTCGCCGTATATTGAGCAACTTTCCCACCCCATGAGGTCATTTTAAGAAGGAACAGTGGAAAGATATTCGGAGCTTTTATGTTGAGACGCAGCTCTCCTTTCGCCCGTAAGTTGAAATAGTCCGTGTACGTTCAGGGCGGGTGCCATCTGCAACCATTAATGCCAGTTTTGCGATCGAGTTCAGTGAGCTGTAAATGGCACCCTCCCTCGGTCTCACTTGGCTTCCCCTTTATCTCTAGTGTAACCTTATTTTTTCCTTTTCCTTTTTTCTAATAAAGTCGTCTGCCTGTGCAAACAGAAGGCTTTTAATCGGTTCCCACCCACCCCCCATACTGTACAGTATATATGCTTAAGACTTTTTTTTGTATATTTAGCGTGTTTTTAAGTTATTGATTTTGTTTTATATCAAATAATTTATTTTTCAGGTACCACTTTTTTCATTTTAACTTTGTTTTTAACATGGGTTTACTTTAAATAAAGTATGACGCTGCTATCCAGATGTCTAAGCCGCAGTTGAATTTTCCCCTCGTTGTCTTTCGAGTGCCCCTGGCGTTTTCAGAAAATCGCACCCAAGGCCTCCTGCTAGCTTGGGCGGACATTTAAAGTTGGGGGTCTCGTCACGGGGAAAGTTAAAGGCAGGCTTCTCACACACGACACGCCCCGAGAACCAGGAGCGGAAACATTCTGCGATGCGTTGACGACACAACACCATGAATTCCTTTATTTGGGAGTCCTGTTGAAACCTTTGGCAGCTGGGCAAGAGTGAGGGGAGATGTGTGCAATCTGCCAAAAACAAAAACCTGTGCTAGAGAAAGATGAATTTTGCATTCCGATAGGCGGATTTGCACAATTCTTTTTATTTTTTATAGTCAACAGAACTTCACCCTCAACTTCTGAAAACCTTACTTGCCCACCTGTCTAGATTCTGATTTATTTTAGCAGACATCACTGGTGATGTTGCACCTCTGCAGCCATTAGGCCTACAAACCTCTTTTTTTTTTTTTTTTAATAAAACAAAGCCTGAGGTTCTCGCACGATGCCAAGCATCCCCTAACCGCTCCCCCTTGTACCCTGTTCTGATTTAGTGGAGGGTATCAGCTGGGTTTCCCTTCTTCTAGGTGCTGAAATGGTTTGGACCGGCCCTGTCTGACACCCCCAAAAGGAACCTTAAACCATCACATGTTGAAAAGCCCATGTCACAAAAAAAACGAGAAAGTCTCCAGTCCGGACGCCTCTGGAATAGTGCTGAAGCTATGAGCACCTGCGCTCTCTCTAACCCGACTCCATAGCACTTGTCCCCCTGCACGCGGCTAACCAAATCGCATGCAGGATTCGCAGCTGATTCCAGAACAGCTGCGGGTTTTTGTTCCTGTTCTTTTGCACCACCCAAAGTATGTTTGTGAGCGTGAACGCAGCCCTGGTTGGGATTGTGTTTGTGTGTGTGTGTGTCCCCCGATACTTGTGTCTTTAAAAACAGTGACACTAGCTACTGCCAGGCATAATTTGCACACATTGAACAGGCTTGTATAACGTCTCTGGCTTTGTATAAAATAGATCCTAGACTGCTTGTCGCAGGAAAGGTAAGCAGCGCAGGGCTGCTGAAGCCCCTTTCCATACCACAAACACAAAACACACCTTACTTAACCTGCCTCTGGCATTGGGGGCCTACCGCCGAGCTTGCTTCCCCCCCCTTCTTTCCTCCTGAGAAAAATTTCAGTTACAATTTCGTTGTTCTGTACGGGACAATGACAATAAAGATTATCGTATCGCAAAAACTTCTGCAGCCAATTCCACATTCCCTGCTTAACATGCTTGTGGACACGCAGTCCATACTAGAGTTCGAATTTCAGCTTTGTGAGAAGTGCGGCTTCTGCAAAGGTGGAACTGCGCTTGGGGTTGCCACAACTTTGGGGGGCAGGGGGGCACAGCTGGCATCCTGGGGTGTGTGGCAGGACACGGGCTGCTGGAGGATACCAGACCAAACGATGCAGGCACACTCCCCAGTCATTGGGGGACAAGGCTCCCACCTCAGCCATGGTGGCGCCGACTCACCGAGAGAAGCTTTTTGTACCTCTGTTCAGAAAGGGGAGGGCTGCCCACTCCTGGCATCCGGGGGAACATGGGCTTGTTCAGGGCGGGAGAGGCTGAGCCACGGAAAGAGGAATTGAGTAGGGAGAGCAAACTGGTGTATTGTTGAGTTTTGAGGAGATGGTTCGGCGAAACCCTTTCCGGATGCCATAGGTGGAACCGGTGGGCGCAGGCTGGCATAAGTGCCACACTGAGGATCACAGAACAGTGATTACCTTTTGTATGTCAGTTCGTGTACAACCAGTCCAAACTTCAGTAACTTGGTAGATGAGGTTCTCCTGAAAGCAAGTGCCTTGCTCTTTAAAAATTGGAAGTCCTTTAATACCCGTTTTTGAATCGTTTCCCCAAGCCAAATTCTGTACCGTGGCAACTGGCAATTGCAGCCAGCGCTCTACAACTAACATTAGAAACTTCCCTCTTCTCTCCCTTCAAATAAAACACCTTTTCCAGCAGAGAGCACTCTGCCCTTGAAACCTACTTCTCCAGTTTCAGCTGTTTCCCCCTCCTTATAAGCCTAACTTTTTCTTTTTTGAGGGAGAGGTAGGTTTTTGTATTCCAGATCTACAAAGCTGCACATAATTCCCCAACGCTAAATGGCAGTTCGTTATCACGGTGTGTCAGTTCCCAGAAAATTAACTGAGTTGCATTTTGGTCCCTTACCCAAACAAAAGCAGGCCCGTTTCCCAAGGACGAAAGAGAGAGGATATCAGTTTCAAAGGATGAAAGAGAGAAGTTATCAATTTCAGTGCCAGTATTTTCAACAAAACACTAGCAGTGGCTCTGTGTACTACCCAGTCGTGTGGAAGGCAAGGAAAACCTTTCTTCCCAATGCCTAACCGCGCACGGTTGTGATGATTGCTATGACGTAGGCAAAAACCACGAGCCAAGTGGGGGGGGGGGAGTCCTGCCTGGCCCCAAATATGGCGGCCGACGCAAGGTCGAGCATGAAAGCAAAACGTATGAGTGAGGGGTGGTGGGAGATCCAACAATGAAATCACGAGGAGGCTGGGGGAGGCCTCATTTTACCCCCAGCACCGGGAATGGACCAAAGCCATGACTATTGGCCAGTTGGGTACGACCTCTGGGGAATTCCTGCTCCAAGGTCCAGACGACCATTGGCCAACCCACAGCTAGGCTGCAATCCCCCTTCCTGGTCGACATCTCCAGATCTCAGACATCCAACCCCGACTGACCACCAGAGGTAAGTGGATCTAATAAAATGAAAAATGTGGACCACAAACTTTGTTTCCTTTCTATTTTTCTCGGGGTAGTGCTGCCCTTCTGTTATGACTCCATCCCATGAGGGAAGGCGATCCAAATTCTGGTCGCTGCACATTCCCTCAATATCTCTGGTCTACAAGAGGCAGTAGGGGAGGGGTCAGGCCTGCTTCCTTTGCCCTTGAGCCCCACATCCGGCGAAGTCTCCCTGACACACGAGGGAGATGAAGAGAAACTGAGGCGCGTGTGTGGACAGGTGGGGAGCCTGCTGATGGGACAGAGAATGGTCTGGGTGTGTGTGGAGGTATTGTGACACTTCTGGAAGAGGGGGAGCTTTGTAAAAATGACAACGTTGTGATCTTAGCATCTGATTTAGGGTGGCAGGACCGGTTTGCCCAAAGTGGGCACCACAAAAAATGGTGGACAATGGAAGGCGGATTTTTCACAGGGCTCAATGGCAAAGCCCAAAGTCCACCACTGTCTCAGGGAGGGAAACTTGAGGTACAGTCAACCTCGGCTCCTAAACGGCTCTGTTTTCGAGCATTTTGGCTCCCAAATGCCGAAAAACCAGAAGCAAATACTCCGGTTTTTGAACATTTCCCGGAAGCCAAACTTCCGCTTGAATGCAGGAAGCTCTTGTGACCAGTTGGAAGCCGCACCTCAGTTGTCAAACGTTCCAGAAGCCAAACAGTCTTACGGAACGGATTACGTTCAACAACCGAGGTTTAACTTGTAGCTGAAGTTCAGGAGAAGTTGTGTCCCTGAGGGTAGGGACCCCCGTTCAAACCGAACGCAACCTCCAGGAAACGCAGACGTTTATGCAAGTACTCGCTCCAAACAGCCAAACCACATGCTCAAATCTTTTATTGTTAAAAATATCAAGGAGGTGCTTGACATGATTTGCTTCCTGAATGTCGTTTCTGTTCCGTTTGGTAAGCACCAGATAAAGAGGTGCAGGGGAAGGTCCGTGATCCTGATGGTTTGTTGCGCTGACGGATGGAAAGTCCCCGAAGGAAGGATTGTGGACCCGCAGCTGGTTACACCGGGTAACTAGCGACCTCTGCTACACCGCATTGGTTGGATCCTCTCTTCAGCAGAATGTAGCCACCTTCACCCCATTCGGGACCCCAGCTGTGAAAGGAAGATAGGGGGAGAGAGTCTCCATAAGTCGTAGTTTCAGAAAGCAACAAGAGGCGAGTGGGATGACTCCCAGGTGGGGTCAGACGAAGGATGCATGGACCTGTTCGTTTTGCTTCCCTTTGTTTCACATCCTTCCAGTCTAAAATTCAGTTCTCCCCATTTCTGCAGCGATTTGTGACTGGTTTTTTCTACTTTGAACCCCTTTGTGAAAGTTCATAAACACTTCTCCAGTGAGTGCATATCTGTATGAAATTAGGGTATAAGGAAGCTTGCATTGGGACACGGGTGGCGCTGTGGGTTAAACCACAGAGCCTAGGACTTGCTGATCAGAAGGTCGGTTCGAATCCCCACGACGGGGTGAGCTCCCGTTGCAAGGTCCCTGCTCCTGGCAACCTAGCAGTTCGAAAGCACGTAAGTGCAAGTAGATAAATAGGTACCGCTCCGGCGGGAAGGTAAACAGCGTTTCCATGCGCTGCTCTGGTTCGCCAGAAGCGGCTTAGTCCTGCTGGCCACATGACCCGGAAACTGTACGCCGCTCCCTCGGCCAATAAAGCGAGATGAGCGCCGCAACCCCAGAGTCAGTCACGACTGGACCTGATGCTCAGGGGTCCCTTTACCTTTACCTAAGCTTGCATTGGCCTGTTTAGCTCAGTATTGTCCATTCTGACTGGTTATGGTGGCAGTTCCAGGAATTTAGGCAGAAGTCTCACCCAGCGTGCTCTGGAAATGTGAGGGCTTGGATCTGGGACCCCCTAGGTGCAATGTGGACACTCCGTCTACCCAGGTACCCCAATTTCCCCCGTGTGGCCGGGCAAAGCCTCCCTCCTCACCCTCCACGACAACAATCAATAAGCTCCCACAGCATTGCACATCAATTTCTGGCACCCGGGCTCTCCACCCTACCTGTTCTTTATGATCCAATAAGGGGTCCCGTTCTGAGTCCCGTAGCCAACTGCCAGGACGGCATGGTTCAAGGATGTCCCGCAGTTGGGGTAGTCAAAGACTCCTGGATGGAGGGGGAACAAATTTAAGGGCCGATCATTACTTGTCTCCTTGGCTTGGGGTGTTTGTGTTGCATAACCCCATCCCCTGAAAATAGGGGCGTCCTATTCCATCCCCTCCAACGTTTCTCCCCTGAAAATAGGGGCGTCCTGTTCCATCCCCTCCAACGTTTCTCCCCTGAAAATAGGGGCGTCCTATTCCATCCCCTCCAATGTTTCTCCCCTGAAAATAGGGACGTCCTATTCCATCCCCTCCAACGTTTCTCCCCTGAAAATAGGGACGTCCTCTTCCATCCCCTCCAACGTTTCTCCCCTGAAAAGAGGGACGTCCTATTCCATCCCCACCAACGTTTCTCCCCTGAAAATAGGGGCGTCCTATTCCATCCCCTCCAATGTTTCTCCCCTGAAAATAGGGACGTCCTATTCCATCCCCTCCAACGTTTCTCCCCTGAAAATAGGGACGTCCTTTTCCATCCCCTCCAACGTTTCTCCCCTGAAAATAGGGACGTCCCAAGGAAAAGTGGGACTTCCGGGGTCAAATATGAAACCAGATGGCTTCTGTAAATCTGGGACTGTCCCTGGATAGCAGGGACACTTGGAGGGTCTGCTTTGCTCTGCTTCTCCTGTCTTCAAAAACCAGTTCCCAGGGATCACAACTGTGGAGTGTGGCTGTTGACCTCAGGTTCTGGGTTTTGGATACTGATGTGGGCATCTGGTTGGCTGCTGTGCTGGACGATAGGGGGCTATGAGCTCTCGTTATTTTCCTATGGTGGATCATAAACCCCAAATCTCCAGATTCCCTATATGTTTTAAATGCAACCCAGGGAGTTTTCTCGCCGCTGCATTCCTCCAGAATTTTACCTGAGCTGTAAAAGTGGAAGTCTGAGGCGTCCAGGGCCACAGTAACTGGCCCATAAGTGGCAACAGCTTCCTGGAGGGCAGCCTCGTCGTTACTTGGGATATCCACGTAGCCGTTGATCCTGACTGCGAGGTCTGCGGATTTGTATGTACAAGCTAGATCCTGCAAAGAAACAGCAAGCAATTGCCGTATTTTACCACGTATAAGACGCCCCCATGTATAAGACGCCCCCATGTATAAGACGCCCCCTATTTTCTATAACCCAAAATTAAGTTGTTTAGCTTTTTGGGGGGGCGTGGGGGAGGTCACTTCCGCCAATCGCTCCCCCGCCTGCCCGCCACTGCCGATTGCTCAGCCCACTTGCCACGGCCGCAGCCAATCGCCAGCAGGCCTTGCCGCAGCCACCAATCACCCGCCCAATCGCCGCTGCCAATCTCCTGCTTGCTGCTGCCATTAATCGCACACCCCCCCCCCGCATTCGCTATCCATGTATAAGACGACACCCAAGTTTTGCCAAATTTCTTTAGCAAAAAGCATTGTAAATAAATAAGAATAAAAATTGTGCACCCCACCACCAAGACCATTCCGTTGTAACTATCCAACCTTCGAAAATTTCAACACCTCTCACAATGGTTTGACCCTTTCCCGTTTTAACAGTACAAATTCTACATTTTTTCAACAATATACTAACACAGTACATTCAACCTTGGGCACATTACTTGATTGGGGGACAGGGGGACTGACCATGTTGCAGTATTTAGGGAATAGAGAATGTTGAAGAATGGCAGTGTTTTGGGTCCCGTATTACAGTGGTACCTCGGGTTAAGTACGTAATTCGTTCCTGAGGTCCGTTCTTAACCTGAAACTGTTCTTAACCTGACGCACCACTTTAGCTAATGGGGCCTGCGCTGCCGCCGCGCCAGAGCACAATTTCTGTTCTCATCCTGAAGCAAAGTTCTTAACCCTATTTCTGGGTTAGCGGAGTCTGTAACCTGAAGCGTATGTAACCCGAGGTACCACTGTACTTCTGAAAGTGCCGATGAGGTGGGTTAAGCCCCTTCAGTTCAAACTTAATAAGAGAATTATCCTCTGTACCTAACTAAAGTTTGGCCCCAAAGGAGTGAAGACGGAGAAAGAAAAGAGATTCTGTTGAGCGTGGCGAACAGGCCACAGGATCACAGAATGGTTTCGTCTGGAGGTTACCTGTCCGACGTAGGGGTAGCTTTGTTCTGAGTCGAGTCCGTGGTTATCCATCACGTATTGGAAAGCCCAGCTTGGCCACCCGCCATTGCAGCCTTGGTTGCCCTGCTTCCAGGAGCAGTCGACCAGGTTTTGCTCGCTCAGTGAGACCAGCCTGCCAGTTGTCCGGGCGAGATAACCTTCCAGGGCTCCGGTGGCACTGAACGCCCAACAAGACCCGCAGCTACCCTGTGAAAAGGGACAAGCGATTTGCGTCAGGCTTCAGGGAATCAGCTTCCTCCCCCCATGGCAGTAGATAAGCAGAAGAAAGGAAAAGGAGTCTTCTTACCAGTTAGAAACTCTAATAATCACAGCGAGAGAACAATGAATACATCTCCTAGGAATGGCGGTGCTCCCAGTTAAGGATTACACCCCCTTCCATCCCTATTAAGCTACATCACTTCTATTCCTCTCCCAAATGATTCCCCAAAATTCGTTTTTTCTATCATCTTTTTCATAAAATTCCATGAAACGTTGTCAAAGGCCTTTTCAGCATCGATAAACAATAAGGCAGCTTGTTTCTCGTTTCTTACTTCCAGATATTCAATAATATCTGTTATATTCCTTATGTTGTTCTTCATTTGGCGACCTGGTAAAAACCCGGTCTGATCCTGATGAATCTGTTAACTCTTTCTCTTCCAGGGTTTCTTCTCCTAGCTGTTCCCCATCTGGTATTTCCCAGCTTCTGCCTTCTGAACTATGTCCCTCTGCAAACCACTGTTACAAATCTATACTGTCCTGCTGCTCCTGGGAAGTGAAACGAAACCATTTTCTTTGGCACAAGTTGAATCACAGCAGGCTAGAAGCAGGCAGTGGACGGGATGCATTGGGGGCAGGCGGAGAAATGGCGCCTACTTTCATCCCTCCCCACAATGGAGGGATTCTCATAATTGTAGCCAACTTTGAATCCCTGGCTTTGGTCATTTAAGCCTTCCCAAGTGCCGATGCTACACTCACCTGATCTTTCACTGGGGTGACATAGCCTTTGGAGCGCCAGTCCACAGAGGAAGGAAGAGACGGGTTGTCAGATTTTTGGAACAATGTTGTTCTCCGACCACGTTCTCTGGGCAGTTCAGGGCTGAGTCCATTCAGCCTCTCCATGAACTCTGCTTTAGTCTGGGGAGGAGAGACAAGTAGTAGTTGTAACAACAACAACAATGGCAGTGAATGTCCTGTGTGAGTGTCTGGAGGCGGTTGGAGGATGGATGGCGGCTAACAGATTGGGGTTGAATCCTGACAAGACAGAAGGACTGTTTTGGGGGACAGAGGGTGGGCAGGTGTGGGGGACTCCCTGGTCCTGAATGGGGTCACTGTACCCCTGAAGGACCAGGTGCGCAGCCTGGGGGTCATTTTGGACTGACAGCTGTCCATGGAGGCACAGGTCAATTCTGTGTCCAGGGCGGCTGTCTGCCAGCACCCTCTGGTATGCAGGATGAGACCCTCCCTGCTCCCGGACTGTCTGGCCAGAGTGGTCCATGCTCTGGTTATCGCTCACTTGGACTATTGCCATGCGCTCTACGTGGGGCTGCCTTTGAAGGTGACCTGGAAACCACAACTAATCCAGAATGCGGCAGTCAGACTAGGGACGGAGCTGCCACCAAGACCATATAACACTGGTACTAAAAGACCTACACTGGCTCCCAGGACATTTCCGAGCACAATTCAAAGTAATGATGTTGACCTTGAAAGCCCTAAACAGCCTTGGCCCAGTATCCCTGAAGGAGCGTCTCCACCCTGTACACCGGGGTCCTCCTCTCAAGGGTCTTCTGGCGGTTCCCTCCCTGCGAGAAGTGAGGTTACAGGGAACCAGGCACAGGGCCTTCTCGGTGGTGGCGCCTGCCCTGTGGAACGCCATCCCATCAGATGCCAAGGAAATAACCAACTATCTGACTTGTAGAAGACTTCTGAAGGCAGCCCTGTTTAGGGAAGTTTTTAATGTTTGATGTTTTATCGTGTTTTTAATATTCTGTTGGGAGCCGCCCGGAGTGGCTGGGGAAGCCCAGCCAGATGGGCAGGCTATAAGTAATAAATCATTACTATTATTAGTACAGTGCTAGCAATTTTAGTATTTCTACCCCACACATCTGGCTGGGTTTCCCCAGCCACTCCGGGTGACTTCCATCACATATAAAAACACAAATAAGACGTCAAATGTTAAAAACGTCCCAAAGCAGGGCTGCCCCCCAGTGCAGCTCTTATTGAGCTCAAAGTGCCTGCGATGATATGTGATTCTAGTTTAGATATTATTTATTGTAACTGTTGAGTGGATTTCTGTTTAACTTTTATATGTTGGTATTGTCATTTTAGACTATTCTAATGATTGTTGAATGTTACTTTTTTGAGGTAGGTTGCCTGTTTTAAAGTTCTTTTATCATCACATTTTTGTATTGCATTAGATTGTTCTTCAAGTCAGCTTGTAAACCGCCTTGAGAATTGTAAGATAGAAGGACGGTATACAAATTAAAAAGGATGATGGTGATGAATTGATCAGTCAGCTGGCAAAACCCTGAGCTCAAACTTCGCCTCCCTCTGTCGTGAATCCTTTGGTGATTTGAGGCATCAAGAGAAGATTAACTAGTTCGTGATATGAGCTGAACTCTTACCAAATCTCCCAGGTGGTTCATTGCCATCCGATAGGAATGTTTCCCCCGGGAAGCTTCACGGTTGTGCTTTTCAATCATCCGGAAGTTCTCTTCCCATATGGTTCTCCGGTGGTTCTCTGAGTTCCTCTGCAAGGAAGACACTTGGCTGAGAACTATGGACACAGTCCAGGACCACAACTTCCCCCAAAAGGACCTTAGGAGACCTTGAGGCCAGAGCCCACCTCCAGGAAATGATGCTACCAGCCAGGGTAGATTTGATTTAAATCACATCGATTTAAACCACGATTTAAATCACTAGTCAGAAAGACTTGATTTACATCATTTTTTACGACTCATTCTTGCTGGTACCATCTTAATGTTTACAACCAGATGAAGGCTTCATTTTTGGAAAAATAAATTTTCAGAGTAGTTTTTACAATTGTATCAAAAATTACTGATTTGGTTCCACTGGCAGATACACTGGCAGATAATTATGAAATCATTGTGAGGTTTAATAAGTTAGCTGTTTACATTTGGACAACTTTTCTGCTGTGCTTTATCAGAAGGAGAAAAACAATCCTTTCCTTAATAACCATTTAAACTAATTAACTAAAACAATAACAGTATAGCATATGTATCTGTGTTTGTTAACTGATGAGGTTAAGCATTTTTCTTATTAAAAAAACCTCTTAGACTGAGTTTGAGCACACATGAAAAACTTAAATTGTTATTTCCTCATGAATAGCCTTTGGACTTTAATGTAACTTAAACAGAAAATCTTTAGAAAGATTTTTCCTCCAAAAGCATCTTATTTTAAAAGTCCGATTTAAATTTTTAAAAAAATCATTAAAAAACATTTGTTGATTTTGACCCACCCTGCTGGGAGCACAATTTGGTTGCTCTAATTTCATGACCAGCTGGAGAAGGGGTTGGGGGATATGTTAAGAGGGGACTCACCTCGCGGTAAACCTTATTGTGGGTCATCTTCCAGTCTCTCCAGGCTTGGTCCAGCGCTGGGTCGCTCGCTGCAGCAAAGGTCCTCAGCAAGACCAGCCCGGTCAGGGCCACCAAAGATATCAGATGCATGTCTACACAGGGGAAAATCTAGTCAGTTGACACTAGAAGAAAAAGGTCAAGTTGCAGGCCTATGGGGCTGGAGTAAAAAGTTAAATGACCCCCTGGACAGTTAAGTCCAGTCGTGACCAAATCTGGGGTTGCGGCGCTCATCTTGCTTTATTGGCCAAGGGAGCCGGTGTACAGCTTCCGGGTCATGTGGCCAGCAGGACTAAGCCACTTCTGGCAAACCAGAGCAGCGCACGGAAACGCCGTTTACCTTTCCGCCGGAGCGGTACCTATTTATCTACTTGCACTTTGAGGTGCTTTCGAACTGCTAGGTTGGCAGGAACAGGGACCGAGCAACGGGAGCTCACCCCGTCATTGCGGGGATTCGAACTGCCGACCTTCTGATCGGCAAGCCCAAGAGGCTCAGTGGTTTGGACCACAGCGCCACCCGCATCCCTTTAAGAACTTAGAATCTGGCTCAGTATGTAGCAGTTTCCTACGTTCCTGCGTATTCTCCTAAAACCTTGTGGCCATGAATTCCACAGGCTAGCGTTGCGCGGCACAAAGAAAGCCCCTTTCTTTGGTCTGGTCCCGGATCTCCTCCTGATCGGTTCCATTGTAGGTGACCTCCCTGGATCTCCTGTCTCTCCCCCCCAATCATTCAGCCCAGAGGTCCAGCTCCAAGCACCTTCTGGCGGTTCCCTCCCTGCGAGAAGTGAGGTTGCAGGGAACCAGGCAGAGGGCCTTCTCGGTGGTGGCGCCCACCCTGTGGAACGCCCTCCCAGCAGATGTCAAGGAAATAGACAACTATCTAACTTTCAGAAGACACCTAAAGGCAGCCCTGTTTAGGGAAGTTTTTAAAGTTTGAAGTTTTATTGTGTTATTTTAATATTCTGTTGGGAGCTGCCCAGAGTGGCCAGGAAAACCCAGCCAGATGGACGGGGTATAAATAATAAATTTGTTATTGTTATTGTTACACGCTGTAGTAGCCATACCCTTCTTTGTGGTTCGTCTCTAAAATAGTCTTATTTCCCTGTTTCCACCATGCACGGTGCAGCCTCAACATGTTCTACCACTCCTTCTTAAATTCAATAAATAATAATTATTTTGATGTTCACAGCCACTCTCTCTAAATGTTTTCCGCCACACCTTACCTTCTCGCCCGAATCGAAAGATCTAGAGACTAGGATCTCGTCTGCCTCTCAACCTGCCTGGGTTCAGAATGAGCCAGAACCGCCTTTTTTATAGAGAGGGAGTCCAATTCACTTTAAGTTCTTGGGAACGTGACTGAGTGGAAGTGGCGTTTCATGGTCAAAGGACGCCGTGTGCCTGTTTACTTTGCCACGACTCAGTGGGAAAAGTTGCAGCCGGGAGTTTGTGGGTGCCCAAAATCTCATCAATTTATTTTCCTATGGGGGAAAAAAACCCCAGCATCCTGTACGTTTACAGTCGTTTCAAAGGTTGGAGGTGATAGCCTTGTGAAATGGGCAGAAGATGTCTGGCAGCCGCAGGGCAGGGTATTCCTTCTCCGTGACCAGTGGGGCAGATGACGGCCGCGTCACTTGGATCAGATTTAGGAATAATTTAGGAATACAGCGGTACCTTGGTTCTCAGACTTAATCTGTTCCAGAAATTCCGTTCCAAAACCAAAGAGTTCCAAAACCAAGGCGCGCTTTCCCATAGAAAGCAATGCAAAAGGGATCAATCCGTTCCAGACTTTTAAAAACAACCCCTAAAACAGCCATTGAACGCGGATTTTACTATCTGACGAGACCACAGATCCATAATATGAAAGCAATAAACAACGTACTGCAGTCACACAATCCATCCATCAGTAGCTGAACTGGGTTCAACGCAGTTGCCAAAACAAAATGGAAAAGCTGCAAAAACGAAAACGCAAAATAAATAGCAACAACAGACAGACCTCAGCGTAACACTCAAAATGGAGCACGTTTGGCTTCTGAAAAAAGTTCGCAAACCAGAACACTTACTTCCGGGTTTGCAGAGTTTGGGTTCCAAGGTACCACTGAAATTCCATTATATGATAAATGTCTCCGTGCAATAACTCCTGCCTCATAAAGGGAGAGGGGATGTGATAAACTCTAAGATTGTCCTTGAAAATCAGATGGAAACTTTGCCCAGACCGCAATGAGGGATGCAAAGAGAAACAAAATAAGTATTATCTCCTCTTTTTTTTTTACACCTAGTCCGGGGTCTTCTTTCACCTCTTGTGAAAAAGTCCCTTCTCTCCCCAAATGCAGAAACGGACGGTTCCCAAACCGTCCTGGGAACTGTTCCTTGTAACGGGTGTGGGAGCTGTAGCTCTCTGAAGGGGTGAACTACAGTTCCCGGGGTCCTTTGTGGGACGCTGTGTGCTTTGAGCATGCTTTGAGTGCAGGGCCGGGTTTAGGTTTGATGTGGCCCTCAGCTCCTGAAGGTAACGGGGCCCTTTCTATATCCAGCTGTCCTTTGTCCACAACAAAATTGCCGCTGTTCTTTTGTGTTGAATAGATGCTATATGGTCATTTGTGGACCTCATAGGTATCTCAAGCCATTTGCACATCACAAAATATGCATTTTATCGAAGTATTTGTTACAACCAGTCCATGCAGAATGTCGGCACCCTATATATAGAAAGGAGCAAACCAGGGACATTTTGGGGAACAGGGGAGCAGGCGGGGCCCATGACTTGCATCATAGAAGCCCACACAACACGTCTTCTTATTTATATATAATATTTTTATATATGTTGGAAGCTGCCAAGAGGGACTGGGGCTAACCTGGTCAGATTGGTGGGGTATCAATAATAACATTATTATTGTTGTTACTATGCAAGAGGATTTCCCTAGTTTCATCAGAGACATCACCTTGCCAACAAAGGTCCGTATAGTTCAAGCTCTGGTTTTCCCAGTAGTAATGTATGGAAGTGAGAGCTGGACCATAAAGAAGGCTGATCACCGAAGAATGGATGCTTTTGAATTCTGGTGCTGGAGGAGACTCTTGAGAGTCCCACGGACTGCAAGAAGATCAAACCTCTCCATTGCTCTCCAAGCACCCTGAGTGCTCACTGGAAGGACAGATCCTGAAGCTGAGACTCCAAGACTTTGGCCACCTCATGAGAAGAGAAGACTGCCTGGAAAAGACCCTGATGTTGGGAAAGATGGAGGGCAGAAGGAGAAGGGGACGACAGAGGACCAGATGGTGGGACAGTGTTCTCGAAGCTACCAGCATGAGTTTGACCAAACTGCGGGAGGCAGTGGAAGACAGGAGGGCCTGGCGTGCTCTGGTCCAGGGGGTCACCAAGAGGCGGACACCACTAAACGACTAAACAACAACTAACTGTATTTTTCACTCCATAAGACTCACCTGACCACAAGACACACCTAGTTTTTAGAGGGGGAATGCAAGAATTTTTATTTTATTTTAAGGGAGCGCTGAGCAGAGCCGGTCTGTATCCCAGGCTCTGCTCAGCGCTCCCTTTCACGAGCCGCGTGGAGCGTGTGTGTGGCGCTTGCAGGCTTTTCCCCAGGAGGGCGGGCTTTTCTACGAGGTGAGAGAAGGACAGCTTACAAGCCAGGGCACACTGGCAATTTCTGCTACGTGCCAGTATGTGCCATCCGCTTCAACAAGTCCTTCAGGAAGTCATTATTAATTGCGGGAGGTTGAAGCAGTTTGGCTATTTTTGTTTTGTTTGGTTAGCAATCGCTGTAAATGGAAACCACAAGTCGATAAAATTATCGCCTTGCGCCATTTTTCAGGGAAGGCTACTGCGACGGCTCAGCCGTTCTGATAACATTAATTCCCACACATTCACCAGCCAGCCTTGGGGGTGAGGTCTGCCTGGGATTTGCACGTTTCCGGCGACTTCTGTTTCAGAGGCCATGGCTAAAAATACTACTATGCGAAGGAGACAGGCATTTAAATTTAGGGAAGCTTTCTAATGTTTGATGCATTACTGTATTTTAAGATTTTGTTGGAAGCCGCCCAGAGATCCGGTACTTCCGGGTTTTGGCGGGTCTGTAAACGCAACCTGAAGTGTCTGTAACCCGAGGTATGACTGTAGTAAACACAGGTCAATAGAAGACATTTTCGCTGCAAGACTTGAACTCGCGCCGATTTCATCAACAGCAGCGGATCAAAGCAAGAAACATTCGCTCAAAGTGCACAAATACATGGTTTTTATTGTTTTGAAAAGAACCAAATTTGAAAACTTGACATGCAGCCTACGGAGTTGGATTGGAGAACTTGATTTTTTTGCTCTGTCCGGAAGCCACGGAGAAAGGAGGAGGAGGAGAAAGGAAGGAAGGAAGGAAGGAAGGAAGGAAGGAAGGGAGAAAGGAGGAGAAAGAAGGAGGAAGGAAGGGGCTCAATAAATGCTGAGGTTTCGCTGGTGCAAACTGCATGGATCCAGTAGACGAGGAAACGACGGCTGGTTAGAAGGGATAACTTGCATCCTCTGCTATTCCGCAGAGGTTGACTCCTTTCTGCATCTTCATGTAGCCATGTTCACCCCAATCCGAGCCCCAGCTGAGGGAGGGAAATAGGAATTGAGAGATGGTGAGAGCCTCTAAGCAGGGGCCAGCAAACTTTTTCAGCAGGGGGCCGGTCCGCTGTCCCCCAGACCTTGTGGGGAGCCTCAAGCCCCTCTTTCTCACCTGTTCTTTAGGATCCAGTAGTCAACCAGTCTCTGGCCTTGATGTCTCTTGAACCCGTAGCCAACGGCCAGCATCGCATGGTCTAGGTGGTCGCCGCATTGGCGGTTATTGTAGATTCCTGGCAGAGGAGGAAAAACAGAGAACATAGCTCTGGCACGTTGTGGAACAAGTGTCTATTCCAGCAGGGAGGGAACCGCCGGAAGGCCCTCAGGAGATGGACCCCAGTGTCCGGGGTGGAGACGCTCCTTCAGGTCTACTGGGCCGTTTAGGGCTTTCAAGGTCAGCACCAACACTTTGAATTATGTTTGGAAACGTCCTGGGAGCCGATGTGAGCCTTTCAGGACCAGTGTTATATGGTCTCGGTGGCTGCTCCCAGTCCCCAGTCTGGTTGCCACATTCTGGATTAGTTGTAGTTTCCGGGTCACCTTCAAAGGTAGCCCCACGTAGAACGCATGGCAGTAGTCCAAGTGGGAGATAACCAGAGCATGCACCACTCTGGCCAGACAGTCTGTGGGCAGGGAGGGTCTCATCCTGCATACCAGATGGAGCTGCCCTGGACACAGAATTGACCTGCTCCTCCATGGACAGCTGTGAGTCCAAAATGACTCCCAGGCTGTGCACCTGGTCCTTCAGGGGCACAGTTACCCCATTCAGGACCAGGGAGTCCCCACACCCACCCGCCCCCTGTCCCCCCACCCGCCCACCCCCTGTCCCCCCAAAAACAGTCCTTCTGTCTTGTCAGGATTCAACCTCAATCTGTTAGCCGCCATCCATCCTCCAACCCTCTCCAGACACTCACACAGGACCTTCACCACCTTCATTGGTTCTGATTTAAAAGAGAGCTGGAGCAAATTCCCTTTGTGTGGCCGTAGTTGGCTGGAATACACAATATTCCCCAAAATCTCCTGCATAGATAACTACTCTGCTTCCAAAGCTACCCAATAGTTTATTTCTCCATTGCAGCAACAACAGTCTCATCGTTTCCCAAAAGGGGACCTTACCGTGACTGTAAAACCGGAAGTCAAAAGTGTTTACTCCAACAGAAACCGGGCCCTCAAACGCCACTGCTTTTTCCAGAAGCTT
Source organism: Podarcis pityusensis (assembly GCF_964106645.2). Lineage (NCBI taxonomy): Eukaryota > Metazoa > Chordata > Lepidosauria > Squamata > Lacertidae > Podarcis > Podarcis pityusensis. The sequence continues at coordinate 1,102,116 of NC_138043.1, forward strand.
CTCATTCCCTGCTGGAATGTTTACGTAGCCCTTGCATCTTGCTGCAATGTCCCATTTCTTGAAACGACAGGCTCCATTCTGCAAACAGACAACGAAAAAGGCTTAAACTCTTTTATAAATTGGCAACGTTCTCTATCCGAACGGCGCAGGAGAGACAGAGAAAGGATCCTTGCAATGCAGCAACCTTTTGCCCAGAAGTCAAGGCAGTGGTGATACATTGGGCTAGAGATTTGGGGTATAATATCCAACTTCCATCTTGGGAAAAGTGATGGAAAGAGGAGAGGAAATGGACTGCCTGCTGTTCGCTGAAAGAAAACTATAGGAAAATGACGTGTCATTGGTATCTAACACCGAGTAGAATTGCAGAAATGTACAAAATGAGTTCAAATCAGTGCTGGAATCTCACTTCTTATACAATCTTTTTGGACTTCCACCAGCCCTTCTGATGATCCTCCGTTCTTATCACTTATTCTGCATTTCTTAGATTCCTATTGCCTTTAACTATCTTAACTAACAGTCCCCCTCGTTACCTTTTTTTGGCAATATTTCAAATAGTCCACCTTACAAAACTTCTCGCAAACCTACAACCGTTTTTGGTTTTCAAACGTCTCGGAAGCCGAACGGTCTTCCGTTTCCGGGTTACGTTCGAAAACCGAGGTTCCGCCGTATACGGTTCAACAGTGAATAGGCACGGCTGTTTCACTGGGACATGGCTTTAGGATAGAAACGAGGAAAACAGGAAGGAAGGGGAGGAGAAAGGAAAGGTGGAGGAAATAAGGTTTTCTTTAACCTTGCGCCCGTGATTGCAAAAGTGGCAGGCCTTGCCTGCGTTATTTACCTCCGCCTCGTAGGGATAGGAGTGCTCAGAGTTGATGCCTTTTCGCTTCACATATTCAAAGGCATGGCTCGGGTAGCCTCCGTGGCAGCCCTCGTTTCCCTCTTTCCTGGAGCAGTCCATGAGGTTTTGCTCACTCAGAGACACCAGCTGCTTCGTCTTTTTGAAGTGCAGGGCTTCCAGCGCTCCCGTGGCACTGAACGCCCAGCAGCTGCCACAGTCGCCCTGCAGGGAAATAAATGGAGAGGGACCGTTGGGTGTCAAATGCGGACGTTGAAAATGAAATACCACCATTTCCAGAAGGAGGTCTTGGGGGTGAGAGTGGGGAGGGCAGTATGAACGAACGAACGAATCTTGATTTGCATCAGCCGTCGGCCATAACAATAAAACAACAATACAATATACAAAGAAGAGAAATGAAAAGTCAGTTGTATAAAATACATTTTAGGGCTTTGAATCAATGGTCAAATAGTGAATCTTATTCTGATTGCCCCAAGTTTTGTCAAGTTCTGACAAAAAGAAGATTATACATACAGTTGCCTTGCGAGTCGAACGTTTTGGCTCCTGAACGCCGCAAACCCAGAAGTGAGTGTTCTGGTTTGCAAATTTTCTTTGGAACCCGAACGTCCAACACAGCTTCTGATTGGCTGCAGGAGCTCCCTGCAGCCAATCGGAAGCCGCGCCTTGGTTTCCGAACGTTTTGGAAGTCGGACGGACTTCCGGAACGGATTCCGTTCGACTTCCGAGGTACGACTGTAATAGATATATATATGTATGTCAATAAATGGGGCAGGGGAAGCTGCAGACATTTCTACTTTTGAAAACCAATCCATTAAACTTTAGAAACACGCAAATAAACACAATTCTGATCGCAGTAGCAAACTGCAAGCCTCTGACGTGGACATCTGAATCTTCACCTGTAGCCTTCAACCCACCTGGTCTTTCACTGGGGTCACGTAACCTTTTCTGCGCCAGTCCACAAAATCGGGAGACTGCCGTTCAGAGAGTTTTCTGAAGAATTCTGCGTTGTCATTGCGTCGTCTGGTCTGGTTAAATCGAAATCCGGTCATCTTCTGCTTGAACTCTTCGTCGGTCTGGGGAGGAGACCAAAGTCATGAGCGCAAAATCATCAGGAGTTGTGTGTCGTTGTCCCTGAACTCCTCCTGTGTCACAGATCAAGCAATGAGCCAGTCGGGCCCTTAGTGGACATGTCACCTGGCTGTGCTGGAAGTTTTGGGGTGCAATCCTAACCCTCGACCCGCTACAGTGAGCAAGATATGACATGTGTCAGAGACCAGACTGAGGATTACAGGTCTGGCGAGGAATTATAGGAACCTCTCCCTTTCCCTGCTCCTGACCAGGTTCCGGAAGCTGCCCAGGAAAAGTGGAGCAGTATAGATTTAGAGACTTGGTTTGCAGAGGGGCATAGTTCAGAAAGCAACAGCTCGGTAGAGCTGAGTTGGGAACAGCTAGGAGGAGAAGAACAGGAAGAGAGAGATAACTGGCAGAGGTGACCCGGGGGGGAAGGATACGAGAATTCTGCGATATAATATACAATCAACTTTAAAAGATTTTAAAATTCTCCTTCGAAACCCCCCTCCCCCCGAAGCCTTTCTGTTAGGCATCATGTCGATTGAAAGACAAAATTTTTATAGAACCATCTTTGTGTACGCGACTGTGGCGGCTAGAATCCTAACAGCAAAAAACTGGAAAGGTGACTTAATTCCCACAAAGCTTGACCGGCAGAATAGAATACTGGGAACTTGCAAAAACGACTGGGAGAATAAGAGGAAACATAAATCAGAAAGTGAGTAAAGAATGGACAATATATAAAACGATATTGCGAAAATGCAGATCTCCTGACAGGTTCAGATTGAATCTTGGCTATTAAGGAATGCTAGAAACTTAGAAATTTCTTCGTGATATGCAATAGATATAACAGGAAGTGCGTATAGGCTAAGAATATGTGGAAAGCACAATAAGGTGAATCGGAAGTCAAAAGTGTGTGTGAAGTTAGAAGATTTATTGTTAGTGTGTGTGTGTGTGTGTGTGTGTATGTGTGTGTGTAGTTGTTATTGACATACTGTTCTTTTTTTTGCCTTTGCTGTTTTATGTAAACTGTTTTGCAATTAAAAAAAATTAAAAAGGGAAGCTTAATTGGAAGAGCCTTCACTCTGAGAATGGCTGCATCGTTTTTTTGTTGTGATCAACATCTGAAGGCAGCCCTGTTTAGGGAAGCTTTTAATGCCTGAAGTTCTTATTTTGTTTTTAGTGTTCTGTTGGGAGCCGCCCAGAGTGGCTGGGAAAACCCAGCCAGATGGGCAGGGTATAATAATAATAATAATAATAATAATAATAATAATGCAAAAAAGGCTATTGCTATTCTAGGCTGCATCAACAGAAGTCTAGTGTCCAGATCAAGGGAAGTCCTAGTCCCTGAGAGAATGGAGGTGTGTAGAAGTCGACTGATTGAAAACTGGAGCAGAAGACAGGCAGAATGTCAGAGTCAGGGCACAGCCAGTTTGGGCCGAGGGAGAATTAGCCGCCCGCAGTTCCCACGATATGTGTTTCCTTACCCAGTCCCCAAACCGGTTCATTGCCAGCCTATAAGTGTGTTTTCCCTGGGCGGCCTCGCGGTTGTGCTGTTGAATCTTTTTCAGGTTGCTCTCCCACAAACTTCTGCGGAGATACTCTTCCCCCTGGTGAGAAGACGAAATTGTTAAGGCTGCACATCATATACGACCCCCCACCGGGGGGGTGTGTGTTAGTAAAGCAAACAGTCCAATTTGTCGGCGCCTAAATGATATCGAGCGTCGGAACAACTGGGCCACTATAAGGAAATTTTGCCCATGGCATGACTATTTTCCACCTTCCCATTTCAACTCTCTGGCACCCTCTCTGCATAACTGGGCAATTCTAAAATACAGACGCGCTTTGACTCTCGCAAGATTGAATGTTTTGCCCTCGGCTGGACTTGAGGGACGATTCCAACAGATGCCACACGAAAAACGACCCTGCGGAGATGGCAGTCCCGAATCGGTGGCACATGCCCTTCTGCCTTGCCCTCTTGATAAAGACTTGAGGAATGAGATGATCACCCCTCTTTTATCACCCATTCCGGGTCGCCCAACCACTAACCCAGTGACCTTTCTCTTGGCAGATCAAGATGGGGGGGGAGAGAGAGAAAGAGATGGAGAAGAGAGAGAGAGAGAGAGAGAAAGACAGAGAAAGAGAGAGAGAGAGGAAGAGGAGAGAGAGATGGAGAAGAGAGAGAGAAAGAGAAATAGAGAGAGAGAGAGAGAGAAAGGAGGAAAGAAAAGAGAGAGAGAGAGAGAGAGAGAGAGAGAGAGAGAGAGAGAAAGAAAGAAAGAAAGAAAGAGTGCTTTCTCTTGGCAGATCCAGATGAGCAGGTGATAGCAAAGGTGGCAAGGCTTTTAGCTGGGACAATCAGAATTTGATATGGCCAATGGCTGACGCAAATCAAGATTCATTCATTCACCCCCCTCCCCGGCTTGAAAGCCACCACCAGTTGGCCACGGGAACTGAGCGCCAGGAAATGGCCAGGATTTGTCTGCGCTGGGATGCAGTAGGACTGGAGAAGCGAGTGCCTCTGAGCATGCGCAGTTTTTTTGTGACCTCGAGCCCGCCTTGTGTTGGAAGGCAGAGAGTTCCCTTTGAGACCCCTTTCCTGGCTACTGCAAAGGGCATCTTTCTGCCTATGGGCTGCAATCCCTATAGAACCCAGAGCGGTCGCCTTGTTGAAGCCAGCGGGACTTTTGGGACTCCAAAATTTCAAATCCGGTGCAAATACTTAGTTACCGTAACGTGGTTCCCAAAATGGTACTCTGTACACGCTCAGGAGAACACGGCTCAGGTTGCATAAGTTTCGACACAGAAGCAGGGAGCAAAGCTCACCTTGGCATATATTCTCGGATGGGTTCTTTGCCAGAGATTCCAGGCATTGTTGAGGGCAAGATTCTGCGCTGCGACGAGGGGTGTCAGGAAGACCAGCCCGGTCAGGGCCACCACCCACAGGTGAAGCATCTCTACCTAGGAGACCAAAGCGTCGTCACTCAATATTTGCTCCCCCCCCCCGTAGGACTCATTCATCTTTACAGCGAGAAAAGTGGAAAGCCAGTTCGCCCCCTCTAGAATCATCCCTGTCGATTTCACTTTTTTTGCTAGTGGGCCACTGGAATTTCTTGTGGCAAGGAGTTCCACAGTTGGTTTGTGCATTTAAGGAGAAGGAATACTTCCACTCAATTGCCTAATGATTTCCGCTTATAGCATGTGGACAACTGGGGCGATATTCATTTCGCCTCTTTTCAACCTCCTCTTTTGAAACAGCCGGTTCTGAATAACGGAAACAAACAAATTCTGCCTCTGTCGCAGAATTGGGCTCGTCGTTTCAAACGCCGGCGTCAAAATTCAGCATAGCCCCCACTCCCCTGCTTAAAGGCTTGTTTCTGAGCCTTTTAATGTTTTAATGTTGTATTTTAATCTTGTTTTTTAAGTTGTATTTTAATCAACTTGTTTTTATTATTGGTTGTTAGCCGCCCTGAGCCTGGTCTTGGCTGGAGAGGGCGGAGTATAAATAAAATTTATTATTATTATTATTATTATTATTATTATTATTATTATTATTAGCCAATGAAAACAAAACCCACCACTTGGGATACAAATGCTAATATTTTATATGAAGTATTTGCCTAACGCACTCCAGAGACTGTCTGATATCAACAGGGGGAGAGTCTTTTTTCGCAGGAAGGGGATCATTTCAATTTTAACCTCGTCCCAGATAACCCCCCCCCCCTTGAATCAATGCCCCATGTACTTTATTTATCTGCTTGTTTCCTTCTTAGTTGGTCGGTAAAAATATCATGTGGCAGGGAGTTTCACAGGAGGGGCTTAAATTTCAGGAGGTAACTCCTTCCGCCTCCTTTCAACCCCGTATTTTGAAACGACTGATTCTGAATAATTAAATCGGAACGTCTCCACCCAGAACTCAGCTCCTCGTTTCAAATGCCGGCATCAGAAGTCAGCGTCGCCCCAACTCACCTGCTTGAAGGGTCATGTCTGAGTGATGAAAAATGAAATTTACCACTTGGGATAGCTGAAGAAATGTTAATGTTGGAAGACGAAGTCTTTGCCAAATGCACACCCAGGCAGAGTCTGATGTCAAAAGGGTGAGAATCTTTTAACCGCATCCCAGATACCCCACCAATATTTTTTTCTCGTGTTCCCAAACTCTCTCCAATATGGCTTTCAGTTCCCCAAGATGCAACATACCTCTCTTCCAGCCAAAAGGGTCTTGTCTGTCTGTCCTTGTCCGTCTGTCCTTGTCCGTCTGTCCTTGTCTTGTTTCTCTCTGTAGTAAAAAGCATCTCTGGTCCTCTTTTTATAGGTGAGACTCCACTCAACATCCTTCCTGTCCACAATTCCTTGTGACATTCTTGCCTCATCGATTCTGCAGAAGTCCAGAAAACCCATGAATCTGAGTGCTGGGTTCTGGGTTCATCTTTCCAAACTCTCAGATTGCACAACATTTCTAAAGAAATAACGTTTTTCGGGGCGGGGCAAAAATCGGTTCGATTTTTTTCTGTTGCCGTTATTTGCAAAATATCCTTTCAGCCTATTTTTTTTTAAAAAAACATTTTTATTCATTTTCCATTTAATCATATATAATCACATCATTATTTCCACTTTACCTCTTTGGTCCTTTAGAGCCTATTGACTTCCTTCCCTCCCACCTCTTGGCTTTCAAAACTAACCTTTATATCACATGTTCTAGTAGCAGGTAGTTCCCCAGACTTGCTTGCCTGAACTGAAGTTCAATACGGATAAGACCGAGAGGGGTCAGCAAACTTTTTCAGCAGGGGGCCGGTCCACTGTCCCTCAGACCTTGTGGGGGGCCGGACTATATTTTGAAGAAGAAGAAAAATGAATGAATTCCAGTGCCCCACAAATAACCCAGAGATGCATTTGTAATAAAAGCACACATTCTACTCATGTAAAAACATGCTGATTCCCGGACTGTCTGGATTGAGAAGGCGATTGGGCCGGATTTGGCCCCCGGGCCTTAGGTTGCCTACCCATGAGGTAGATAGTTAAGAGCTTAGGTGGCTTCAGCAGCGGGTGCCTTGCACCCCCGGGTAAAGAGGGCCCTGGCTGGAAGTCCCTCATCTGAATCTCTCCCTTCATTCTCAACTTCTGTGTTTCTTAGTCATTCATGTTTGGCCCAGAGCCCCCGCAAGGAGCTCACGGCACCCCAAGACCCTCCACAGATGCTCGCAGCAACAACCCTGCAATGTAGACTCAGCAGAGATCAGGAATTTACATTTCAAGAAGGATATGGATGCAGATAGTGATGTATGGAAGTGGGAGCTGGACCATCAAGAAGGCTGATCGCCGAAGAACGGATGCTTTTGAATTCTGGTGCTGGAGGAGACTCTTGAGAGTCCCATGGACTGCAAGAAGATCCAACCTCTCCATTCTGAAGGAAATCAGCCCTGAGTGCTCACTGGAAGGACAGATCCTGAAGCTGAGGCTCCAAGACTTTGGCCACCTCATGAGAAGACTCCCTGGAAAAGACCCTGATGTTGGGAAAGATGGAGGGCACAAGGAGAAGGGGAAGACAGAGGATGAGATGGGGGGACAGTGTTCTCGAAGGTGCCAGCATGAGTTTGACCAAACTGGGAGGCAGTGGAAGACAGGAGGGCCTGGCGTGCTCTGGTCCAGGGGGGCACGAAGAGGCGGACACCACTAAACAACAACAACAAATGGATGCAGATCATTGCGTCCTGGCGTCCAAACAACGCTTATTTTTCTGCGAAGCACTCCAGTCCCTCGGAGTGGAGTAACCCATTTCCTCTTGCCTCAAGCCACAACAATTGTGTCAGTCCTTGTGGTCTGTATTGTCGTTACCCAATTCCACACCTGCGTATACAGAACAGCTGACTCGTGCAAGGATGCGTTAGGCTGACGATCTTCCCCTTGTTTTTCTCTTGATGTACCACCGGTACATCGTTTTCATATCGTTTTCTTTTACCGTACAATTTCAAGTCTGTTTTCCATAACCTTTCCCAATCTGAAAGCCGAATATTATGCCCCAGATCCCTTGCCCAGTATATCATTACGGGTTTAACCTGTTCATCTTTTGTATACGACCCCAAAAGCAATCTGTACATTTTCGACAGTAGTTTTGGATTGTTTTTAAACAGATCTTTTTGAAACCTTAAGAGAAAGTATAATTTAATTGGTGAAATTGTAACCAGACCCTTATCTCTTCAAAATAAATCCCTTATGTCTTCATAATCTTTCGGTTTCACTTGTATTTTATCTATAGAGTAGGAGAGAGTAAAGGTGGATTAATTATCTCTACTTCTCATTTTTACAGTTCTCCGTATTTCCACATCAGTTTGTGGATATTTTAGAACAACATCCTCCTGAGAATTCGCCACCACTTTTAGTCCAAAATTCTCACAAGATGCACTTTTTTTGCAAAGCGACATTGCAGAATGGAATGCATTTTAATGTTATTTTTACCAGTACAAGCCCTAATATGTGCACAGTTCACCCTTGTCTGTGCATTTGTTTGTACACTGCAAAATTCAAAACAGTGCAAATTTCAAAAGACGGTTGTGCTTTCGTTTCTGTATTGTTTTGGAGCATAGGTTGGTTCACATTTTAAAACTGAATTTCTCTGGAAAATGCAAACCTCACTGAATTCCACCACCACGTCCCTGCTTCTGAGTCAACCTGCGTTGGGCTGCACCGTTAAATTCCTGATTCTGCGTTTTCAACCTTTGCAGACTACAATGTGCCCTCGAAAAACAAAACAAAAGCAAACATACCTGCTTATATTACCTTTGCTAATTAATTCATTTCATGGTTATCTGACGCATTCCCTCCCTTATATCTCCAAATCTATGTTTCTGTTTTAAAATCTCCAAATCTGTGTTGATTTTTAAAGCACAGCCTGTAACTCGAAGGAACTTAAAAAGGAAGTATCACTATTAAATTTGTACACCTCCCCGTACCGCAGGTCTCAGCCACAACAATTGTGTCAGGCCCCGTGGTCTGTATTGTCGTTACCCAATTTCGCATCTGCGTATACAGAGCAGCTGCCTCGTGCTAAGGATGCGTTAGGCGGACGTTCTTCCCCTTGTTTTTCTCTCTTCAACCCCAAAATCGGTGCATCAGATCTCGAAGCCCTGGGCTACTTTCCTGTCTTGCAGCCGGGCGTTGCTAAGCTGGTGCCCTCTGGGCAGTCTGTGCTACAACTCCCAACAGTTGCAGCCAGCGCCTGCTTAGCGAAATTCCCAAGATTTGATCGCAGGACAGATGTTGCAGAAATGATGGAATATTTTATCTTTTTTAAAGAAAAATCGTTTTTATTTGATTTGACAAATGTCAAGTTGTAACAGTGCCAAATACCTATCCATATCTATCTATCTATCTATCTATCTATCTATCTATCTATCTGAATCTCTCGACTTCCCACCATCCCCTCCATGGGTCCTATTGTCAACATTTTCAACTGTGTATTATTTCATAATCTATATGTTGTATCTATCCATATTGTCCATAGTGTTTGTTACATTACAAGAGTTACAGAGATCCTGCTAATGTTTTTGTCTGCTTAGCAGGGCCAGATTGAGTTTTGGTGTGGCCCTCAGCTACTGAAGGTAATTTGGCCCTTTATATGTCAAGCTGTCAACAACAAATTGCTACTGTTTTTTTGTGTTGAATATATGCTATATGGTCATTTATGGACCTAATAGGTATCCAAAGCACATAGCAAAATATGTAGTTTATCAAAGTCGTTGTTGAACTGAAATACAATTAATAAGAAGTATATTAATAGTGAAATACAATGAAGAAGTAGTAGATTAATAGTTAAATAATCATTAAGCTCTAACTTAAAATGATTTTTGATTCATAACAAGCTTAATAATGCAAACATTGGCATTTGGCAAGGACAAAAGTTCCTTTAGAAACACAGTTTACAAAGACTCATCATCTAGTCTCTGGAAACTTGCTATAACATGAAATAATAAGAGGTGCAAATATATGATGCAAACTACTAAGAATGATAAATAGCAGAATGTAGGCAGCCTATATATAGAAAGGAGCAAACCAGGGATATTTGAGGGAGCAGGCTAGCAGGCGGGACCCAAGACTCACATCAGAGGAGCCGACACAACACAAAACACTGTTGCTGTATGTAGGTTTTATTTTATTTGTCTTTTATCTTATATTTTGGAAATGTACATCCAGTTGTTTTTCCCCCCTTTAAATATTTTTGGGGGCCCCCAAGAGAGTGGGGCCCTAAGCTAGAGCTTGTTTAGCTTATACGTAAATCCTGCACTGTATACAACCATGCCCCAGTCTTTTCCAAACCATTCATCCTGGACTAAGGGACTTTGTGGGAGCTGCTTTGGTTGCCATTTTTTGATTTAGGCGTTCCATTTCACATCCTCCCGAAAAACCATAACTTGACAACAACAGCCCAATCCCTATGATGAAAACATGTTTTTTCCCCTCCGCCTCTCGCCAAATTGCGGGGAGAACCTAGAATTACGCAGAAGGCGTTCATTCTTTTCTTTAAAGTTGTCGCAATTCCTCTTCGCTCCTTGGGGGTTTCTAAATACCAATAATAAAGAAAACGAAGAATGCCTGTGATTAAAACCAAATAATAATATTCTGAGCTTTTCCTGGAGGGGCTGGGATGGGAAAAATGGCAATTTTGACCACAGTATATTTATCCTATTATCTGAAACCCCTGATGAAATTGGGCGGTTCGGAAATCGGTTTCTGCAAAAGTGCAATTGCTGTAGGAGAGATAATATTTTTCCGGCTGCAGATAATGTGGTTGATGTTTTTCTGTTGGCTGTTGCCGCAGGACAGCTGTGCGATGCTGAAGATCAGAAGACAATTCATCAGACCTTTGCGACTCCAGGAAAACTGCTACAGCCCAGGTGATCTCATTGTCGGTGGGAATTTGCCTCTCTTCAGAGCTCTAGTCAGAAACTTATCCTTTAAACAGTATTTCAGAGAAGGGGACTCCCCCCATTTCATGTAAGTTCTCGGAGAGGCAGAAATTGTCGATCAACCCAGTATTTTTTAAAAGTGCAATAATAACCTTTATATCCAGTTTTTATTAAATTTTCTGTGTTACAACTCAAAGCACTCCTTTTTACATCCTTAAGATATCAATGACTTCCCTTCTTCTCCTTCCATGGTTCATTTTACACATTTCCCAAAAAGCAACAATATTCAGTATTCCATTACTGCATCCATCAAAACTTATTCACACTGTTGAATTTATCTTAATGCTGCCAGCGTTTTCAGCTGTGCACAATTATCCCCAAACAGAAAAGACTCTGGGTATTTTTTGGGAGGGAAAGTACTTTGCAACTGAGAAGAATTAGTCCCTTTTTCAGAGTTTCTAAGCACAAGTTCAGCCCTTTACGATACAGGAAATCATTTTTTTAAAAGTTAAACTCCTATTACACACGATACGATACGATAATCTTTGTTGTCACTGTCCCCTACAGAACAACGAAATTGAAAAAATCTACATCAGACATTCAAAAACCAACAAGCCTGCTATCCCAGCCTGGTTAACCCTCTAAAAACTCTGATACCCCATAATTAAATACAATATACTCCCATAGAGACTCCTTACACTGCGTTTAAAACCCAAATCGCATTTGGATAGAAACTGTTTCTCAGCCGGCTAGTCCTGGTCTTTAGAACCCTGTAGCTTCTTCCAGAAGGCAGAAGCTGAAAGAGATCATTTCCGGGGTGCTCACTGTCCTGCGCTATCTCTGCCACTTTCTTATGGCGCCTGGAAGCATAGATATGATCCAAGGTGGGAAGAGTGCACCCGATTATTCTCTCCGCAGTCTTTACAACCCTGGATAGCATTGTTTTTTCCCTGGCCATGCAGCTCCCAAACCACACACACAGACCGTAAGTTAATACACTCTCAGCAGTACAATGGTAAAATGCCATCAACAGGTCCTTTGAGAGATTGCTTTTCCGGAGGATTCTCAGAAAATGTTACTACTCTCGTTGTAGCCCCATGCCCAAGAACTACCAGTATATTCTGGCTTTGGGTTTTGCCATCCAGGAACTCAACAGGGACTTGATGCTTTTGCCCAACACCACTCTGGGCTTCCGCATCTACCAGGAAAGCAGTTTTGCAAACAAGCCCACGGAAACCAGCCTTGCCCTCATCTCCACGCGGAGACAAATGGTGCCAAACTACAACTGCGACAAGCAGGACAAGCTGCTGTCCGTCATTGGCAGCCTCGACTCAAAGATGTCGAGGCAGATGGCGTCGATCTTGAGTGCCTTCAAGATCCCACAGGTAAGCAGAGAAATCGACCAGGGTTCTGGGTTCCTTTGGCACAGGGATGCAAAACCCACACTCTGCAAAACAGGTCCATGGTGTGTGCGCCACCTTTTCTATAGGAAAAAAACAATGCTGTCCAGGGTTGTAAAGATTGCAGAGAGAATAATTGGGTGGACTCTCCTTAGGTAAAGGTAAACGGACCCCTGACCATTGGGTCCTGTCGTGACCGACTCTGGGGTTGCGGCACTCATCTTACTTTACTTGGCCGAGGGAGCCGGTGTACAGCTTCGGGGTCATGTGGCCAGCAGGACTAAGCCGCTTCTGGCGAACCAGAGCAGCGCACAGAAACGCCGTTTACCTTCCTGCTGGAGCGGTACCTATTTATCTACTTGCACTTTGAGGTGCTTTCAAACTGCTAGGTTGGCAGGAGCAGGGACCGAGCAATGGGAGCTCACCCCGTCATTGCGGGGATTCAAGCCTCCGACCTCCTGATTGGCAAGCCCTAGGCTCAGTGGTTTAACCCACAGCGCCACCCGCATCCCGCACTCTCCTTACTTTGGATCAAATCTACGCTTCCAGGTGCCATAAGAAACCTGCAGAAATAGCACATCCTGGAAATGATCTCTTTCAGCTTCTGCCTTCTGGAAGAAGGTACAGTGTTATAAAAACTAGGACTAGCCGCCTGAGAAACAGTTTCTATCCAAATGCAATTTTGGTTTTAAACACAGTGTAAGGTAGTCTTTATGTGAGTATATTGTATTCACTTATGGGGTATCAGAGTTTTTAGAGGGCTAACCAGGCTGGGATAGCAGGCTTGTGGGTTTTTGAATGTCTGATGTAGAATTTTTCGGTTTCGTTGTTCTGTATGGGACAATGACAATAAAGATTATCGTATCGGAAATAAAGCCATTCCTTCTTTCAGCTCGGTTACGGCTCACCCAAACTGGGATTTGCATCTCCTTCTTTCCATCGCATCGACCCCAACGAGATCCTTCAGTTCGGGGGTTTAGTTTCGCTATTCCTGCATTTCCGCTGGAATTGGGTGGGACTCATCACTTCGGAGGATGACAGCGGCGAAATTTTCATCCGGACTTTGGCGCTGCTCCTGGCCCGGAACGACATCTGCGTGGCGTTCACGGAAAAGGCTGTGCCAGAAACCCACGTCATTTTGCCGCATTTGAAACAATGGGCGAAACAAGTTTCAAAGGTTTACAAGAGTGAGGCTCAGACGGTGGTTTTCTTTGTAGACGCCAATTCCATCAGATATTTAATGGCGCCCATCACCCAACTGATGAAAAGCAAGGGGACCTCAGCTGGGAAGGTTTGGATCCTGACATCCCGGTGGGATTTTGCTGCTGTGAGATCCGCCAGAACGTTTAAGTATCTGAAACATTTCCATGGGTCCATTTTCTTCAAAATCCGCACGAGAAAAGTGCCTGGGTTCGACAAATTTCTCTCTGCTTTAGATCCATACCGGTCTCCGGAAGACATCTTTCTCCGTGGCTGGTGGGAAGTGGTATTTGACTGTAAATTTCTGAAACCGGACCAGAACGTTTCGAAGAACCAGCGGAACTGCACAGGCCAGGAAAAACCAGAGGATCTCCCAACCTTTGTGTTTTCAAAGAAGATGACTGGGTACAGTTACAGCATCTACAACGCTGTCTATTCTATGGCCCACGCATTGCATGACGCCATGTATTCAACTGGATCCAAACTTGCAATGGTGCCACGCGGCAAGAGACTTCTGACTCTCCAGCCTTGGCAGGTAACGTCTTCGCAGAATCAGGTACAGGTGTGTTCCCCACTTCCGCACGATCGACTCGTGTGCAACTGCGTATCCGCGTGGCGCCAGGAAACCATCAAATCGTTGGGTTTGAACCTGGAAATGGCAAGAGAGTTGGCTCATGAGAAGACCCTCTCTGGAGTCCCGAGAAGATGTCAGTGAGGGTCAAGGAAGTTCCAAAGAGCCCAGAGGCGCCATGGGGCTTTTTCTGAAAGGCTGCTCAGTCTCCCCACCTGGACCAGATATCTGACCTTCACTTGAATTCGAGTCACAGCAATCTTTTCTCTTTAAGACAAACAGAGGGCAGGTCCAAAGTCAACTCATCACAATGGTTGTCTCACAATATGTCTCCAGACCGGTTTCACAACCGCAACTTGACAAACCTCTTTCATTTCACTTCTGATTAAATTTCCAAAAGTTCTACGTAAAAACTCCAACACCTATTTTAAACATTATCAACTTCCCACCACATTTTCCATGTTTTTCTTGTCCACCCCCTGCTTTGCCGAACCCTGTCTCCCCTATTTTTAAAATACATAGCCGTAAGGCAATAATCTTTCATCGTTCTGTCGCTCATAGTTCAAAACCCGCTCACAGATTCTTCATGCTGTAGTATTTCTTCAAATAACCTGGGAAAAAATGCTTCAATTGTTCAAAAAAATAAAGCAACCATCAAAACACCAATAATCTCATTTTAGCTGTTAGCTTTGTTGATTCGACATAGTCCATAGTCCTTTGCTGATCTGTTCTTCTCTACTGGGAACTTTTTCCATTTCTGAGCATAAAGAATCCTAGCTCCTGTAGTTATATACATAAACAACTTAACCATCTTCTTTGCAATTTCTATCCCAATAATCCTTAGAAGAAAAGCTTCAGGAGTGTTTGTTGTTGCTGTTTTTTGTATATTCGGTTCAAACATCTTTTTTAGCTAATCACATATCATTTCCCCAAATACCCTCGCTTTTTTACAAGTCCCCCGCATATGGGGGAAAAAGAGAACCATCTCTTTGCACTTCCAGCGGTTATTAGAAACCTTCTTATACATTTTAGATAATTTATCAGGTGTTACAAATACTATCACATTTCTTTAATTTCAGATTCTGGCCTCTTTGAGCAAGATTCGGTTTAACAACACAGCTGGAGATGAGATATATTTTACGGAACGTGACAAGAGACCGGCAGCCTATGATATTCTGAACGGCGTCTTCTTCCCCAACGGATCGTGGGCCGAAGTGAAAGTTGGAGGTTTGGATCCTCGCGCAGCTCCAGGAGAGGACTTCAGCATTAACCCCGATGCAATCGTGTGGGTTACTCAGGTGCAGACAATCTGAATACTCCATATTCACGTCCAATTCTTAGGTTGGCGCAGACAGAAGACAAGAGCATGTCAACTTGCTATCAAACCCCTTGCTTGAAAAATTGCTGCCAAATCCTTTGGCAATGTAACAGCATCCTTTGCCGAATCAAACCAATGGCTTTATTTAGTTGAAAGTTTTTGACTAAATATTGACTATTGCACTAGATTCCATTCTCCGTAACGTAGCTAGCATTCATCCTTCTCTTCCCGTTTCTACTGATAATACATTTTTAGCTCTTACTCTGGTTATTTCTTGCTTAGATTGTTGGAATCCCCTTTGGGTTGGTTCCCCACAAACTCAAGTTAATTCTCTCATTTTCATACAAAAGGCTGCAATGGGTATCACTTCCTTGGTGTGTCAATTGTACCATGCTTCCATGTGACAGCCCTTCAGATATTTGAAGATATATCTCCTCTCAGCCTCCTCTTTTACAGGCTAAACATTCTCAACTCCTTCAACCGTTCCTCATCAGGCATGGCTTCCAGACCCTTGACCATCTCGGTCACCATTCTCTGCCCACCTTCCAGCTTGTCAACATCCTTCTTAAATTGTGGTGTCCAGAACTGGACACAGTATTCCAGGTGTGGCCTGACCCAGACAGAATAAATTGGGACTATGACTTCCCTTGATTTGGACACTCGACTTCTGTTGATGCAGTCCAGAACTGCAATAGCTGTTTTGGCTAGCTGGTTTTATTATATGCAATGAAATGACTTCTGAATCATGCATGTTAAAATTATTAATTTGTATTGTATTGTTCATATTTTAATACTCTGTTGGAAGCCGCCCAGAGTGGCTGAGGAAACCCAGCCAGATGGGCTGGGTATAAATAATAAATTCTATTCTATTGCTTAGTTCTGTACAGAGCTATGTGCATAGATGACACTATATAAATTATTATTATTAAGAGATCTGGGTTTCTATTTTTGTGGTGCCAAATAACTTACCAACATGTTTCCCTCACCCCACAAGTTGTCCACCTGTTATCAGCAAGACGGAAGTTCTTTGAAGTAGCAAGAGAGAAACGTTCATCTCATGGAGCAATGTTATTTTTTTCCATTTTAGAAGACCCCATTCTCCAGGTGTGTAGAAAGTTGCCCTCCGGGACAGAGCAGAAAAGTTCTAGAGGGGAGGCTGGTTTGCTGCTACGAATGTGTCTCTTGCCCAGAAGGGACCTTCTCTAACCAGACAGGTAGGTCCAACTTAGACACCCAAATCAAAGTGCGGAAGTTGTTTAGACAAGAGTGGCTTGGAGAGAGACAGAAACCTGGGGCGAGGGGAAGAAGAATAATTTAAGGGATAAGGTTTCCAGGAATGTTTGGGTGAATGACGCCATCTCATTGGGTCAATAACACAAAAAGAAACTTCATTGCATGTGTGAAGTATCTCAGTTCTGTTTCTTTGTACCAGACGCAGTTCACTGCACCAAGTGCCCCGAAGATCAATACCCAAACAAAAACCAAGACCAGTGTATTTACAAGAAGACCAACTTCCTCTCTTACCAGGATGTTCTTGGGATGGTTTTAGCTTCTCTGGCTCTCCTGCTGTTCCTCGCAACCTCCCTAGTGCTGGCGATCTTCATCCAACAACGCGACACACCCATCGTCAAAGCCAACAACCGAGACCTCACCTACGTCCTCCTCGCCTCCCTCCTGCTCTGCTTCCTCTGCCCCTTCCTCTTCATCGGCCGTCCCAAGAAGACCATCTGCCTTCTCCGTCAAATGGCTTTCGGCACCGTTTTCTCTGTTGCCGTCTCTTCCGTACTGGCAAAAACCATCACGGTCGTCCTGGCCTTCGTGGCCACCCAGCCGGGAAACGTCGCGAGGAAGCTTTTGCGGAGACAACCGGCCAATTCCATTGTGGTGGCCTGCCCGTTTATCCAAGCCGTTATCTGCACCGTCTGGCTCGCAACTTCTCCGCCATTCCCAAATCTGGACTTCCATTCCACGCCGGGAGAGATTGTAGCCGAATGCAACGAAGGTTCGGCCGCCATGTTTTGCACCGTCCTTAGTTACCTGGGTTTCCTAGCCCTCGTCAGCTTCCTGGTGGCTTTCTTCGCCAGAAAGTTGCCCAATAGTTTCAACGAAGCCAAGCTCATCACCTTCAGCATGTTGGTCTTTTGCAGCGTTTGGGTTTCCTTTGTCCCAACCTACCTGAGCACCAAAGGAAAGTTCATGGTGGCCGTGGAGATCTTCTCCATCTTGGCTTCCGGCGCTGGTCTCCTGGGTTGCGTTTTCTTCCCCAAATGTTACATTATTCTCCTGAGGCCTCACCTCAACAGCAAAGATCATCTGGTTAGGAAAAAGGGTAAGGTAATTTAACAGGATTTTAAAGTTAAATTATTCTGTACAGTAAATAAATAAATTCCATTCCGTATCTGGTTTTTTCTGACTATTGTGCCGCTGTTTATTAGTGTTGTGGTTTTCTTGGAGTTGAGAGGAAGCTGATTGCTGCTATTTGAGTTAAGATAGGGGGACCATTTAATATTTACAGCTATATATTCTATCTTTAAAAAAGATCTAGCCAAAAAAAGATAGCCACGTATTTCCATGCTTTGCTAAATGTTCCTTCTTCCTCTCGAATCATCCAGTTTGTTGGAAATAAAATTGAAAAGCCGGGAAAGGCCATTTAAAAAATAAATAAATCAACTCTGTTGTGGTGTTTCAAAAGTGGGGAACTAGGAAAATAAAGCAGCAACAAGAGGGAAACCTTGGATGCTTTGAGAACAAAATGCGGGAAATCAGTTTCTGGAAACATTGTATTCAATTTGTTTTAATCTGTGGCTGATTTGGAAAAATCAATAAAATCGATTTGGCAAAAATATATATATTGTTTGCTGATATCATATGCACACCCCCCCGCAACATTTCTCCCGTGAAAAGAGGGACGTCCTATTCCATCCCCTCCTTGTTTCCTTGACATCTGGTGGAAGGGAGTTCCACAGGGAGGGCACCACCACTGAGAAGACTCTCTGCCTGGTTCTCTGTAACTTTGCTTCTTGCAGGGAGGGAACCACCAGAAGGCCCTCAGGAGATGGACCCAGGTGTCCAGACTGGACGAAGAGGATGGAGATGCTCCTTCAGGTCTACTGGGCCATTTGGGGCTTTGAAGGTCAGCACCAACACTTTGAATTGTGCTTGGAAACGTCCTGGGAGCCAATGTAGGTCTTTCAAGACCGGTGTTATGTGGTCTCCACTCCCAGTCCCCAGTCTAGCTGCTGCATTCTGGATTAGTTGCAGTTTCCGGGTCACCTTCAAATGGAGCCCCAAGCAGAGCACGTTTACTTTACCACCTGCTAACAGGAACAAATTCCATTTGAATAGCCACATTGTTCCTCGTTAGTCTTCCACCAGATTAAAAATGGGCTCACGCACCTCCATTTGCAACTCTGAAATAAGCATCTGGTGCTATTGATGCACATCTGGTGATGTTGAAACAGTCAGTAGATCCTGTTACAAAATACTGATTTGTTATCTGGAAACCTGTTAAGAAATCCTTGGGTTTGCAGTAACGTGTCAGCATCTTAAGCATGATTTTATCAAGACTTTTCATAGAATCGGAAGGGACCGATTCTCTTCTCTTCCCCTTCGCTTCTTATTTCACAGCTCTCAGATCGAGCAGAAATAACCTCCTGGAAACAGACCGGGTAGAGCAACATCTTCTTCATTCTTCCTTTTAAGCAATAAAAAATAATTGAGCATCTATTTGGCTGCTTTGAGTGAATATTTGCATAGAGCCAAGGCTTCTCTGCATTTGTTTGTAGGTGGTGTCCTGTTTGAGATTTTTGTTTGCACCAGCGGTCCGTACTTTGGCACTCGTACCGAGGGCCGACTGAAGCAGGGAGAGAGTTCCGCTCATACAATGAGTACACAATGTGGATGAATAGGTGGAAATAAATCAGAAATGAATTCAGTTAGGTATATGGCTTTTATAAAATTGCTCGGAGGTTTTCACTTGATGTGCTCAGTCCAGCCCCTGTCGAAAAAGGGGGAAGAGGAGGAAGCCACTATCTGATAAAGGGAAAAATGCTCTATAGGTGGTACCTGACACCCAGTAAAATTGGCTAACATGTACAAGAGAGGGTCCAAAATGTGTTGGAAATGTGAAGAAGAGATCAAGGGAACTTCCATACGTAGGTGGTGGCAGTGTAAATATGCCCAGAAATATTGGGGAATAGTTTTAGGTAAAGGAAAAGGGACCCCTGGCCATTAGGTCCAGTCGTGGCCGACTCTGGAGTTGCGGCGCTCATCTCGCTTTACTGGCCGAGGGAGCCGGCGTCCAGCTTCCAGGTCATGTGGCCAGCAGGACTAAGCCGCTTCTGGCGAACCAGAGCAGCGCACGGAAACGCCGTTGACCTTCCCGCCAGAGTGGTACCTATTTATCTACTTGCACTTTGACGTGCTTTCAAACTGCTCGGTGGGCAGGAGTGGCCTCTCTGTGGCCCCTCTACCCCTATTCTACCTCTGAGACCCCTCTACCATTTTCATAGCTCTGTAGCCACTCTACCCCTTGTCTACCTTTGAGACCCCTCTACCCTTTTCATAGTTCTGTGGCCCCTCTACCCCATTCTACCTCTGTGACCCCTCCACCCCTTTCATAGCTCTGTGGCCCCTCTACCCTATTCTGTCTCTGTGGCACCTCTACCCTTTTCATAGCTCTATGGCCCCTCTACCCTTTTCATAGCTCTATGGCCCCTCTACCCCTTTTCTACCACTGAGGCCCCTCTACGCCTTTCCATAGGTCTGTGGCTCCTCTAACCCTATTCTACCTCTGAGACCCCTCTACCCTTTTCATAGCTCTGTGGCCACTCTACCCCTTGTCTACCTTTGAGACCCCTCTACCCTTTTCATAGTTCTGTGGCCCCTCTACCCCATTCTACCTCTGTGACCCCTCCATCCCTTTCATAGCTCTGTGGCCCCTCTACCCTATTCTGTCTCTGTGGCACCTCTACCCTTTTCATAGCTCTATGGCCCCTCTACGCCTTTCATAGCTCTATGGCCCCTCTACCCTATTCTACCTCTGAGACCCCTCTACCCTTTTCATAGCTCTGTGGCCCCTCTACCCTATTCTGTCTCTGTGCCACATCTACCCTTTTCATAGCTCTATGGCCCCTCTACGCCTTTCATAGCTCTATGGCCCCTCTACCCTATTCTACCTCTGAGGCCCCTCTACGCCTTTCCATAGGTCTGTGGCCCCTTTACCCTATTCTACCTCTGAGACCCCTCTATCATTTTCATAGCTCTGTGGCCCCCTCTACCCCTATTCTACCTCTGAGACCCCCTCTACCCTTTTCATAGCTCTATGGCCCCTCTACCCTATTCTACCTCTGTGACCCCTCTACATTTTTCCTAGCTCTGTGGCCCCACTATCCCTATTCTACCTCTGAGACCCCTCTCCCCTTTTCATAGCTCTGTGGTCCCTCTACCCCTAGTCTACCCCTGTGACACCTCTACACTTTTCATAGCTCTGTGGCCCCCCTACCCCCTCGTCTACCTCTGAGACCCCTCTATCCTTTTCCTAGCTCTGTGCCCTCTCTGCCCCTAGTCTACCCCCTGTGACACCTCTATACTTTTCCTAGCTCTGTGGCCCCTCTACCCTTTCCTGCCTCTGAGACCCCTCTACCCTTTTCATAGCTCTGTGGCCCCTCTGCCCCTATTCTACCTCTGAGACCCCTCTACCCTTTTCATAGTTCTGTGGTCCCTCTACCCCTGTCCTGCCTCTGAGACCCCTCTACACTTTTCATAGCTCTGTGGTCCCTCTACCCCTTTCCTACTTCTGGGACCCCTCTAATCTTTTCATAGCTCTATGGCCCCCACTATCCCTATTCTACCTCTGAGACCCCTCTCCCCTTTTCATAGCTCTGTGGCCCCTCTACCCCTAGTCTAACCCTGTGACACCTCTACACTTTTCATAGCTCTGTGGCCCCTCTACCCCCTCGTCTACCTCTGAGATCCCTCTATACTTTTCCTAGCTCTGTGGCCTCTCTGCCCCTAGTCTACCCCCTGTGACACCTCTATACTTTTCCTAGCTCTGTGGCCCCTCTACCCCAGTCTACCCCTGTGACACCTCTATACTTTTCATAGCTCTGTGGCCCCCTTTCCTACCTCTGAGACCCCTCTATACTTTTCATAGCTCTGTGGTCCCTCTATGTGGCATATGAGACCACAGAGCTATGAAAAGAGTAGAGGGGTCTCAGAGGTAGAATGGGGTAGAGGAGCCACAGAGCTATGAAAAGTGTAGAGGGGTTTCAGAGATAGGAAAGGGGCAGAAGGGCCACAGAGCTCTACCCCTTTCCTACCTCTGAGACCCCTCTACCCTTTCCTACCTCTATACTCTCTTACAGCTCTTTCCCTACCCAGAACCCCTCAGTATTTCACCCTGCGTGCGTGTGTCACTCTTCCCTTTTCCTCTCTCCCTCTCCCTTCCGTCTCCACCCCTCTTTCCGCTCCCTCCTCCCCTCTCTACTGCTCCTCTCTGTCCGGGCCGCTCTAGCCCTCTCCCTCTCTCCTTTCCCCCTCCTTCCGGCTTCCCCCTCCTCCCTCGCATCCGGTCTTTTTTTTGTTTTGGTCCGGTTCCTTTTCCCTTCCGGCCTCCTCCCTCTCCCCTCGACAGAAAGGTTCCGGCTGCTTTCCTTTCCTTCCCTTCCCAAGCTTGGCTGCTGAGGACGTTTCGCGACTTGCTGCTGCTGCGAGCGAGCGAGCGTGCGCGCGGCCGCGGGGAGGCGGAGGCGCGCCAACATGGCGGCGGGGGGCGGCAGCAGCGGCGGCGGGCCCAGGATGGGGGGAGCGGCGCCCCCCGCCTCGGAGAAGCTCTCCGTCCACGTAAATCTCACCCCCCCCACAGAGGAGTGGGGCCTTTAACACCCCCCCACAAAAAGACACCCCCCAATATGGGGTGGGGTCTCCTTTTGGGGGTCCCCCCTTTCCTGCAAGGGGGGGCTGAATAGGCACAGAGACACGCCCCCTCTGCCCTCCTGCAGCTCTTGCTAGGGAAAAGACAACACCCCCCCCCCCGAAAAAAGGAAGGCTAAATCGTCAGGCATTGGCAGGAAAAGACCTGAACACCAAAATTGCCCCCACCCACGAGGTACAGTGGTACCTCGGGTTAAGTACTTAATTCGTTCCGGAGGTCCGTTCTTAATCTGAAACTGTTCTTAACCTGAAGCACCACTTTAGCTAATGGGGCCTCCTGCTGCTGCTGCACCGCCGGAGCACAATTTCTGTTCTCATCCTGAAGCAAAGTTCTTAACCTGAAGCACTATTTCTGGGTTAGCGGAGTCTGTAACCTGAAGCGTATGTAACCCGAGGTACCACTGTACTGGAAGTTGGAAACAAAAGAACAATGCCTGTCTGTGGACAAACACCAGCTCCCTAAGCCTGAAAGCGACCCCCCCCCCCCATTCAACCAGGTTCAATATTCTGCAATTTTGTCCCCCCTCTTTTAGCCACTGAAAACTAATTATATATATATGTATATATAACATACAATAAAACAACCACTGATTATCACTGCTGTGAGTTTTTAATGATGAAGCAAAAAATAATATTCAACAAATGCTTTCTAGACTTTCAGAAAGCGAAGAAACCTGGTCCCTTCAAGTCCAGCCGAGGGCAAGACGTTCAATCTTCCGAGGGTAAAAGCGCGCCTGTATTTTAGAATAGCTAGGTTTTGTAGATAGGGTGCCGGAGTGTCGAAATGGGTAGGTGGAAAATAGCCATGCCATGAGCAAAATCTCCTTATTGTGGCCTAGTTGTTCTGACGCTTGATATCATTTAGGCGCCGACAAATTAGACTGCTTGCTTTACCAAAACCCAAAGCGAGTAGCTGTTGTGGTGATAAACCAGCAGAGTGAATTTTCTGATGGACCATTTTAGTCCAGGCGCTTTTGGGATCTTGCAGCACTCGGGATATTAGACCGGGGGATTTGAGTTTAGGCAAAGCCAATAGTTCTGTCCCATGGACTGCAAGAAGAAGTGCTGGAGGAGACTCTTGAGAGTCCCATGGACTGCAAGAAGATCCAACCTCTCCATTCTGAAGGAAATCAGCCCTGAGGGCTCACTGGAAGGACAGATCCTGAAGCTGAGGCTCCAGTACTTTGGCCACCTCATGAGAAGAGAAGACTCCCTGGAAAAGACCCTGATGCTGGGAAAGATGGAGGGCACAAGGAGAAGGGGACGACGGAGGACGAGATGGTGGGACAGTGTTCTCAAAGCTACCAGCATGAGTTTGACCAAACTGCGGGAGGCAGTGGAAGACAGGAGGGCCTGGCGTGCTCTGGTCCAGGGGGTCACAAAGAGTCAGACATGACTAAACGACTAAACAACAACAAATAGTTCAGTGCCCCCCTCCCTATTTGTGGCTGCACCCAGGGAAAGGAAGCGTTTTGGAGGAGCAGAGGTCTGAGACTCCAGGGGCAACAGCAACTGCAGAGAGACCAGCTGCAAAAGTTGCAGAGAGCAAAGGAAAACTGGCCCTGTCCTTTGCTCCCTTTGCGCATCGTTTGTCAAAGTAATTGCTGCAATGACTGCAGCTTCTATAATTGCAGAGGGGAGATTAACGACGACCCACAGCACTGAGCTCTTTTGCTCCCCGAGCTCGCTTTCCAAGTAAGATGTGCAAACATGTTTGCACAACCACACCTGGGCCAGGTTCCGATTGTTTGTTGGGCAGAGAGGCGGTTTCGGAAGAATCGTAATTAATAAGAATCCCAAAGTGGTTTGCTCGCCAAGGGAAAGCAGGGAAACTTTATTCTGAGCACCAAGCCCCCAGAGTGGCTGGGTCAACCCGGTCAGATGAGTGCCATCGTATAATAAATAATAACAATAACAACATACCTTGGGTTAAGGCTTCAAAGAACCATTGACATGACCAAAAATTCATGTAGCAGACCCAGTAACTCGAGGAAAATTGCTTCTGGGAAATCATCATTTATAATTTCACTGATTCTTCCACTCCTATTATAGTGCTTATTTTGGATTAGAGATGGACAAATTTGCCACTTTTGGTTTGCTCACTTCCCCTGAACTTAAGTTCCATTCTTCAGGAATTTGGCAATTTGTTTTTATTTTTAACTTTGTGAAAACCCGCCAGCATTTTAGTATGTGTTTCCCCTTTTTTGTCCGTATGCGGATGAAACGTCTCCACTGGCGCGGGAAGGAGGGTGGAGAATGTGCGGGGAAAAGACCCCAGAGTGGGAAATTGTGGCTGCCTCGTTAGGTACAAATGAGGTCTTGGAAGCGATCTCGTGGGGACGGAACGTGCCTGGAGCGTTCAAGTAGACTTGTGAAAAGGAGACAAACTTTCCCACGGTGGGGGGAAAAAACCCACATAAACAAGGAGGGATGGTCTTTTGAAAAGTCCTATATACAAGTAAAAAAAATGTTTCTAAGACAGACGACCTGGACGAACGTGCGCAGGATCCATCAGGTGGGCAGAGGCTCCAATTTCAAACGCTTGGCTACGACGCGGTCGCTGTCCGGAGTCGCACAGGGCTCCTGTTTCGGAGAGGCGCCGTCCTCCGGGTTGTCCCCCGGGGGCTCCGCCTTGGTCAGGAACTTAAAGTCCGTGCCGGGCTTGGCGAATGCTTTGGTCTCAGCGAGTTCTGCGCTCTCCACCACCAGCGGCCTAGTCCACTCGGGGATCTCCAAGCCGAGGTGTTTCATGAGCTTTGCCATGACGTCGTCCACATAGCCGTGGATCCGCAGGTCAGCGTGCTTGTCCTGAAGGGGAGAGAAAGAGAGAGAGGTGGGGAACGGGGGTTGGCAGCGCCGAGGCGGCCTATGAAGCAGGGTGGATGAAAATCAATGGATTTTTTAAAAAAATAAATAAATTCAAAAATGGATTTTTAAAAATTTTAATTGGATTTTTTTTCATTTAAATTGGATTTTTTTTCATTTAAATCAGTTTTTTTTCATTTAAATCAGAATTTTTAAATTTAAATCAGAATTTTTAAAATTTAAATCGGATTTGATTTAAATCGGATTTTTAAAATGAAATGCTTTATTGGAGAGGGAGGAATCTTTCTAAAGATTTTCTATTTAAGTTACATTATAGACCAAAGGCTATTCGTCAGGAAATAAGGATTTGTTTTAAGTTTCCCATGTGTGCCTAAACTCAGTCTAGGTTTTTATTTTTTTGAAAATTGTTTAACCGCATCAGTAAACAAACATGGATACATACGCTATAACGTCATTGTTTTAGTTAAATAAATTGTTTAAATTGCTATTAAGGAAATGGTTATTTGTCTCCTTCCTATAAAGTGCAGCAGAAAAGTTAACTTATTAAACCTCACCATAATTTCGTAATTACCGGTCTATGTATTTCTAATAGTATAACCAAATCAGTAATTTTGGATACAACTGTAAAAACTACTCTGGTTGTAAATATTAAGATGATACCAGCAAGGCCGAGTCTTTCTGTAAAATAAAATAAAATGATTTAAATCAAGTCTTACTGACTAGTGATTTAAATCGTGATAACCAAATTCGTGATTTAAATCGTGACAACTAGACATTCTGTTTCGCCGACCGCAACCTTGGTTTAAGGAGGCATTTGGCACCTAGCTGATATATTTGAGTTTCTAAGACTGGTTGCAGTTCCTGAGCTGCCGGTGAGGCCCGAATTGGACTCACGTGCTTTGTTGGCTGCAAATTCACAATCACCAGTTTCCCTCCCTTCTTCTTGGTCAACAGAGGAAGGTCTCCACTGGGCTTGATTTGCAGGGACGTCCCCAGAGTGATGGACAAATCGGCTCTCCTGCAGGGGACAAAATAAATAAATAAAAATAAAATAAATTCTACTTTCCTGGGCTCCATGATCACTGCAGATGGTGACAGCAGCCACGCCTGCTTCTTGGGAGAAAAGCAACGACAAACCTAGACAGCATCTTCAAAAGCAGAGACATCACCTTGCCAACAAAGGTCCGTATAGTTAAAGCTCTGGTTTTCCCAGTAGTGATGTATGGAAGTGAGAGCTGGACCATCAAGAAGGCTGATTGCCGAAGAACGGATGCTTTTGAATTCTGGTGCTGGAGGAGACTCTTGAGAGTCCCATGGACTGCAAGAAGATCAAACCTCTCCATTCTGAAGGAAATCAGCCCTGAGTGCTGACTGGAAGGACAGATCCTGAAGCTGAGGCTCCAAGACTTTGGCCACCTCAGGAGAAGAGAAGACTCCCTGGAAAAGACCCTGATGTTGGGAAAGATGGAGGGCGCAAGGAGAAGGGGATGATTGAGGGCCAGATGGTGGGACAGTGTTCTCGAAGAGACCAGCATGAGTTTGACCAAACTGAGGGAGGCAGTGGAAGACAGAAGTGCCTGGCGTGCTCTGGTCCAGGGGGTCACAAAGAGGCGGACATGACTAAACGACTAAACAACAAATAAAATAAATAAAGTACCCTTACCTGCTCGCTTCACTTGCCAGATTGAGGTCCCGGTCAGGCAGGGAATCTTCCCAGTCCAAGATGGTGTCCATTAGCTTCCCTCTTTTGAGAAAAAGCGGGGTTGGGGTGGGGAGAGTTTTAGATGGATAAACAAAAACAAGAAACACAAACTTGTGGGTTTCATTTGAAATGCTTAATTCTATTCAGCTAGGTGCGAAACCCCAGACATGCACGGCAAGTTCCGAAGAGTTTCTTGCTGCTAGAGAACAACCCCATGGTATAACTCGCAAGGTGGTCAAAATTTTGTGTGGCGGCTATTAAAATACGACACACAATTACTAGCCCGAACCTTCCCCCCCCACGTACCTGCAGGACCGAAGGCCTCTGCGCTTGGAGACTTCGCACAGCCGGCCGGTGGGCTTCAGGCCCATGGTGCCCACCACGGCGTCCCTCACATACTGCCTTAAAGACAAACACACAGAGGGAGGAGTGGAGGTTTCCTGGGAGCAAGCGGGGAGCAGAGTCATGCCATGAGAAGAGGAATCCCTGCCCTCTTCGATCCACCGCTTGCCCCTGCAATTCAGAACTTGCAGCAAAGGTCCATTCCAGTCGGGGGGTTTTCCTCCCTGACCCACCCACCCACCTTTCCAGGCCAACTGTTTGGGATGGCAACTGTCCTACCAGTTCCCAAAACACCCGGGCTGGCGAGAGCTGCATTTCGGCTGCCAGATGTGGCCTCCCAGGCACCGCCAAACTACAACTCCCACCAGGCCCCCTGCACGGAAGCACGATCGACGGCTGGGGATGGTGGGAGTTGTGATTCAGCAGCATCTTAAAGGTAAAGGTAAAGGGACCCCTGACCATTAGGTCCAGTCGTGGCTGACTCTGGGGTTGCAGCGCTCTTCTCGCTTTACTGGCCGAGGGAGCCGGCGTACAGCTTCCGGGTCATGTGGCCAGCAGGACTAAGCCGCTTCTGGCGAACCAGAGCAGCACACGCCGTTTACCTTCCCGCCGGAGTGGTACCTATTGATCTACTTGCACTTTGATGTGCTTTTGAACTGCTAGGTTGGCAGGAGCAGGGACCGAGCAACAGGAGCTCACTCCGTCACGGGGATTCGAACCGCTGACCTTCTGATCGGCAAGTCCAAGGCTCTGTGGTTTAACCCACAGCGCCACCCGCGTCCCTCCGCAACTGTCCTACCAGTTCCCAAAACACCCGGGCTGGCGAGAGCTGCCTTTGGGTTGGCAGATGTGACCTTCCAGGCACCGCCAAACTACAACTCCCACCAGGCCCCCTGCATGGAAGCATGATCGACGGCTGGGGATGGTGGGAGTTGTGATTCAGCAGCGTCTTGGGCAGCGGCAAAAAGGTTCCCCACTGCTGCATTAAGGCCCCAAATACTGCGGCCTTTCCTCCCCCCCACCCGACCTCAGTCGTTTTGATTCCCCCTTTCCCTGCTGTGCCACATCCTCGCATTTAATTTTGCAACGGAGGCAGCTGGAACCAGGGGGAGGAATCTCCCTGCCACCACCACCACCCACAGGAAGCCGAGGGACCCACATCGCCGGAGAGGGTACCTACTTTCCACATTTCATGCATTCCTCCACAAACATGTTCCCGTGCAACTCCGCCAACTTGTCCCTGCGGAAGAGGAGAAAAGAGAGGGTGTGGAACTTTGACAGCTTGATGCTGTAAAAGGACCTGAGATCAGACCAGAGGCTTTGCTTTTTTTAATGTGCATGGAATTGCAGAATCGTGGAGCACGGCATTCATGACAGATAGCTTGGACCTGCGACCCACAGATCGACAGTCTCATGCTCTGCCCCCTGAGCTGTCCCAGAGCTTAACGAAAGCGATTTCTTCACATGGCACAAAGCCACAGGAAGCGTCCCCTTACCTGGGGAACCCCGAGCGTACGTGGAGACCGTCCACGTTCTGGCTGACCAGGAACCGCAGGACGCCGGCTCTCTGCATCCCCAAGAGGGCCATGTGGGTCGTGGACGGCCGCGCGTTCTCAAAGGTGGTGTCGAACTTCGGGGACAGACCCCGCTCCTCCATGGTCCAGACGCCATTGGGGCCTCTGCAGGGAACAGGGGGGCAAATCTTTACCTGACAGAAGGGCTGCTACCCAGGATCTTCATGGGTGACCCATAACAAATCAGCGGCCTTGGAGGGGGGCGTAGGGGGTTCCCAAGTCCCAAATACCCGTCGCTCCACTCACCTGAAGTCTGGGATTCCCGAAGACGTGCTGATGCCAGCCCCGGTGTGGAAAACCACGTTGGAAGCCTCCCGGATCAAGAGGGCCAGCTGGGCGACTTTCCTGTCCAGCTCGTCCGGAGGGTCAAAAAACTGAATGGGAGGTTGGGGGGGGGGAAGAGAAACAGAGGAAGCGCAGTATAGGTCAGCTGGGAAAGTTGCAGTTATTCTCCTCTGTTTATTTATATAATCTGCCTTTTCCCCATCAGGGACTCTACATGGGGCTACCTTTGAAGGTGACCCGAAAACTGCAACTAATCCAGAATGCGGCAGCCAGACTGGGGACTGGGAGTGGAGACCATGTAACTCCGGTCTTGAAAGACCTACATTGGCTCCCGGGACGTTTCTGGGCACAATTCAAAGTGTTGGTGCTGACCTTGAAAGCCCTAAATGGCCTAGTATCCCTGAAGGAGCGTCTCCACCCCAGAAACCGGGGTCCATCTCCTGAGGGCCTTCTGCCGGTTCCCTCCCTGCGAGAAGTGAGGCTGCAGGGAACCAGACAGAGGGCCTTCTCGGTGGTGGTGCCCTCCCATCAGATGTTAAGGAAATAAACAACTACCTGACTTTTAGGAGACACCTGAAGGCAGCCCTGTTGAGGGAAGCTTTTAATGTTTAATAGACTACTGTCTATTAATAATATTTTTAATATTCTGTTGGGAGCCGCCCAGAGTGGCTGGCAAAACCCAGCCAGATGGGCAGGGTAAAGGTAAAGGGACCCCTGGCCATTAGGTCCAGTCGCGGCCGACTCTGGGGTTGCGGCGCTCATCTCGCTTTACTGGCCGAGGGAGCCGGCGTATAGCTTCTGGGTCATGTGGCCAGCAGGACTAAGTAAGCCGCTTCTGGCGAACCAGAGCAGCGCACGGAAACGCCGTTTACCTTCCCGCCGGAGCGGTGCCTATTTATATACTTGCACTGGTGTGCTTTCAAACTGCTAGGTTGGCAGGAGCAGGGACCGAGCAACGGGAGCTCACTCCGTCACGGGGATTTGAACCGCCAACCTTCTGATCGGCAAGTCAGGGTCAGAGAGGGGAATAAAGGAAAATGACTCTACCAATATCAGATATATAGTATTCTGCTTTAATCCCCTACAAGAATGTAAACTGTGCTTTGGAGAATGTATCATTTTTCGCTGTACCTAAATGTATCATTTTTGCTGTATCTTTCTCATTGACTTTAAGAATGTATCTGAATGCATCTTTACTAAAATGTATTTTTCCTCAATAAGCCGTACTATGCTGTACTTTTCTGAATGTATAATTATTTTAAAAATAAATGGAAATAAAAAAGAATAAATGAAATGAAACGAGTGAATTTAATAAAAATAAAATAAACGGAAATAAAAATGAAAAATGGAACGAATAGAAACAAATGGAAATTAATGGAAATAAAAAGAAAAAGAATGAAACGAAACGAACGAATGAACGGAAAATAAAAATAAAATACATGGAAATAATAATAATAAAAAAGACTGAATGAAATGAATAAATGAATGACTATGAAATGAAATACAGTAAAGCAAAACAGTTTGGAAATATAAATGAATGAAACAATAAATAATAAATAAATAAATAAAATAAGAATAATAAATAAATAATAAAACAAAACAATAATAAATTAAAAAAAATAATAAAAACAATAAAATAATAAAAACTGTGAACTGAGCGGAGGAAATCCAGAGGCGGGAGGGGGAGGAGGAGGGAATCCCCAACATCCGGGTCCTTCCCGTTCTGCCTCCACATCCGGGTCTTTTCCCTCAGGCGCCCTCCTCGCCCCCCCCCGCGCGCAGTCCAATGGGGGAGGGAGGGGGAGTCTCGGTATCCATGGCAACCCCTTCCCCCCCCCCGTCCCCTCCGCTCACCTCCGGGAGGCCGCACTTGCCCTTGTCCGAGTACGGCGACAGCCCCGCCGCGTAGTTGGCCGACATCCCCTCGCCGGCTGTTCCCCCTTCCCCTCTGCCAATAAAGTTTCGCCGCCGCTTGTTGAGGAGCTTCCGGTAAGGACTGCTCGCCGGAAGGGGCGTGTCCGAAAAAGGAGCCAGCCGTGAAGCCTCCTTCTGCGCACGCGCGGTTTTTCGTCTCCATGCTCGTTTCGGAAGGAGGAGGCCGGTGGCGCCATCTTGGTTCCTGGCAAATGGAGCCGCTTCCTGGTTTAGCGCCAGCGCCATCTAGCGGGCGCCATCGTAGCTGCACCGTTTGTTTCTTGCAGAGCTGTCCAAATGCTATTTATTCTGTTACGTTGTGAGATATATTTTGAGTGGGTTTTTTAAAAAAATTCTGCAATATGTTCGGTTCTGTTTTACATGCCACCTGGATGACTTTTGGTTTTAAATCAACAGCACGATGCATGTCATTAATTGCCAAATCGTATTATGTAGTGTTATTAATTGCTCCATCGTTATAATCCCTGCAATTAAAAAGCGGAATTAGTTGCCGTAAACATGAATCAGAATTAAATAAGAGGCAGCATAGATGCAATGGAAGATGTCTTTTGCATATATACACAGAAGCATTGTACACAGTTCAATACATTAGCAGGGTTTTAAGATTGCTTGTAATTTTGTTATGAATGTATAATAATAATAATAATAAAATTTTATTTATATCCCGCCCTCCCCAGCAGAAGGCGGGCTCAGAGCGGCTAACAACAGTAAAAATAACACAGCTTAATAAAATCACATTTTAAATCGGTTTTTAAAATAGGTTTTAAATTTAATAATGGACGTGCAGTATGTCGATAAATAATAGAACCATGGAAGGGACTAGAGAGATGTTAATTTGCATTGTTTTATTTGTTTTTGTGTTTGGAAAATTAATAAAATGTTGTTACAAAAAAAAAAAAAATGTTCAAATACCTTCATGTCTCAGAACCCTGTGTTACCCGAAAGCTGACAACCCTGCCTTTTAAAAACCCTAATTGTTTTCCCTTCCTGACCCCCTCTTATTTCCTTTTTAATGGAGTGACGAGGCTGCTCCTAAGCTCCTGCTTAGGCTGGGATGGTAACCTTACCTGTTACAGGTGGTAACTCAATTCCGCTGGCAGGAGAGGCCGTTCCCCCGGGATCCGCCGCTCATTGGCGGGGACGACGTCCAGCTGCTGCGAAAAAGGACCCCGATATGTCGAAACTGCTTTTCAGCCAGGCTCCCGTAAGGAGATCCCTCCGGTCTTGTTTTTCCCTGTCTCTTGCCTTCGTGGAAGGAGCACAAGGCGCTTGCAAAGTCGACGTACGGAGGGGGAGACTGAGGCAAAGGGCTGCCCCACCGGGAGACCACCTACCGTAAGTTTTGCAAAAGGAAATGGGAGAGGAAAAAGGGGTCCAGGAGATGGATTAGGCCACAGAGCCATCTATCTCAGCAGCCTCTCTGTGCAGAGGTCCGCCTTTAGAGGGAAATTCGCACACAACTCTCTCCTCCAGCAACTGGTACCCAGAAGCAATTTATTTCTCCCAACAGCGGAGGAGAAACCATAAAATTGAAGACAGCCTTTTCTTTCTCTGGGAATTTGTCTGGCCCTCGTTTGAAGCTGTTGGCCACGGCTGCGTCTTGTGGCAATGAGTTCCATGGTTTGCCCAAAGATGCCTTTCCCTTTGGACAGCCCTGAATGGTCCAGCTTCAGGAATAGGACGTCCCTATTTTCAGGGGAGAAACGTTGGAGGGCATGGAATAGGACGTCCCTATTTTCAGGAGAGAAACGTTGGAGGGGATGGAATAGGACGTCCCTATTTTCAGGGGAGAAACGTTGGAGGGGATGGAATAGGACGTCCCTATTTTCAGGGGAGAAACGTTGGAGGGGATGGAATAGGACGTCCCTAATTTCAGGGGAGAAACGTTGGAGGGGATGGAATAGGACGTCCCTAATTTCAGGGGAGAAATGTTGGAGGGGATGGAAGGGAATCTTCCCCCCCCCCAGGACTCGAACCCACCACCCTCGGATGAAGCATCTTGTCCTCTACCAACTGAGCTACCCAATATTCATGTTGTGACCTTTGCTAATAAGAGTTGTTGCAGACGCTCAATCGCTTCCGTTGCCTTTCCAGCTCTGCAAGATTCTTCTTAGAGCCCGGCTTACTCTCAGAAGCTACAGGGAATTCCCAGCCCCCTGTTGGCTGTTGCATTATCCCATGTGGAGCGGAGTTCCCCTGGATAAACCAATCAAATTGCAAAGCAGTGCAGCGTTCATCTCTTTCCCCTAGCGGGGCGCAAAGACGCCCTCTAATTAGGCCACACGGGGATGGGGAACAGGCCGGGCCGGCCGTATCCAGAGAACCAAGTCCTGGTTTTGCATCCCAAGTGGGATGGATCCCCCAAGCAACCACCTGCTTCTGGGCCTTGGGTGCGAAACACAAAAGGCCTTGGAGCTGAGATCACAATTCTGCTAGGATTAGTCCTAGGTGGAATCTACAGCCGTATATTTAAAAAACCTGCTTTTTTGGGGGGGAAAGTTTTGAAAAAGACGTCGTATTTTGCATAGCTCGCTGTTGCCATCTAGTGCTGCCTTTGTATATAGCACTTTAACAACAACAACAACAACAACATCATCATAATAATAATTTTAAACATTTTGTTTGCAGCTGAGTCCCCTAGCGTATAAAAGCCGTAAACAGCTTTGGATCCAAATACCTCCAAGAGCATCCATCTCAGACCCTACGATTGGCAGACGGTTCCTTCTTAGTGGTGTCCCCTCTGGAGCTGCCACAGAGAAGGCCCTGCCCTCTCCCCTGAGCTTCTGAGGGCAGCATGAGCAGCCGCGAGGGTCTCTTCTAACCCTTTTAATACCAGTTATCCAGGGCCCAATGATAATAATAAGGTTATTATTTATACCCTGCCCATACAATCTTGGCTGTATCAAAATATGGGATTTTAATGGAACCCTGCCTTTGGGGGCAGATGGAGGCTTGGGGTTGTCTCCAAGGGCAGCCCAGCAATCCAGCTGGGATGTTTGCAGACGAGGGGGGGCAGGTTATTTCTGTCCCAAAGGCGGCATGCTTAACTCGAAGACCCTTGGACTTATTTCTGAAGAAATACCCTACATTTTTAAGATCTTTTAATCTGTCTGTTTCAGAAATCAAGAACACAGCTGAGATGAAGAGTCTCAAGGCCAGGTTTAAGAAGTCTGATGTGAGTTGTTGTTATTGAAAATGCATCTCTGGGTTATTTGTGGGGAATAGGAATTTGTTCATTCTCCCCAAAAAATATAGTCCAGCCCCCCACAAGGTCTGAGGGACAGTGGACCGGCTCCCTGCTGGAAAAGTCTGCTGACCCCTGGACTGGAAGCTCTCTGTCTTATCCGGATTGAACTTCAGTTCAGGCAAGTAAGCCTGGGGAACCACCTGCTACTAGATAGAACCTCTCTGTCTTATCCGGATTGAACTTCAGTTCAGACAAGTAAGCCTGGGGAACCACCTGCTACTAGATAGAACCTCTTTGTCTTATCTGGAATGAACTTCAGTCCAGGCAAGCAAGCCTGGGGAACCACCTGCTACTGGATAGTTGATCCCTGCGGTCCCTTTGGAAGGATTCCGGTCGCCGTGGGGTTTTTAGGACCTTGCAGGGCGGGAGGGAACCGGGTTGCCTTCTCCTGCCGCTGGGGGGAGACGCTTCCCTCCTCCTCCTCCTCCTCCTCCTCGTCCTCCTCCTCCCTTGGCCTCTGATCTGCTGCTGCAAGCCGGCTTTGCTGCCCGTTATCCCAGCATCAGGACCGCTCGCCAGCATCCTTCATCTTCCCCTGCATCCCTCATCCCTGGTCCTTCCTCCTGCGCCGCCGGCTGAGATCGGATGGATGGCTACCCGATACTTCCTGGGAGGGACGATGAAGCAAATTTGCTTCTGCGCTGCCTCCTCCTTCGCGGTAGGCTCCCCCCCCCCCACATTCTGCATTTTTTGGGTACCCCCCCCCGATCCTCCTCCCTTTTCTCCCCCTCCGATGACCCCCCCCCCCGCAATTGCACCATCTCCTCTGTCCTCGTCTGGAGCCGAATGATCACCGTCGCATTTTATCTATTCGTTTTTTGGTGAAAGAGGCTGCCTTGGGGGAGCGGGGTGGGGTGGGGTGGAATTCAGCCTTTAGGGAGATGCACTCTGTACATGCTCTGTGGTGGTGGGGCTAGACACACACAGATGTGCTGTGTAATGTTGCTTTCCCCCCATGAACAGAACCTTAGCAAGGGAAAGAAAGGAATAGGGGTGGTGTTTTTTGTGTGATTTCTGTTTTTTGGCAGGGAAGATAGAGTTGAATTTGTCCCTTATTCCTTGTCCCAATAGTCCCTGAATATATATTCCTTGTCCCAGTATTTCCTGAATATATATTCCTTGTCCCAATATTCCCTGAATATATATTCCTTGTTCCAGTATTCCCTGAATAAATCCTTCTTTGTTGCATTGGGCAAACGGCCAATTTTCTTCATCCTCATCCACTGAAGAAGTCGGGGACGTATAATTCTCTCTCTCTCTCTCCCTTTTTCTCTCGTTTAATTTAATTCGTTACAGTCCAATTTTAGCTTTCCTTGCTTTCCAGGGATAATCTCCCCCCCTCCCTCCCCACATTTTACAACAACCCTGTGAGGCTGAGAGATGGGGACCGGCCCAAAGGTCACCTTAGGGAGCCTGACGGCTGAGCCGGAATTCGAACCCGCGTCTCGCTGGTTTCCATCTTCTACCTACATTATCAAATCTCTTCCATTATTAAATCTACCTGTTTTATTTCTTTTGAAACCCAATAATGCGCCCTTTTTGGCATTCCTTTTCTCCATTTGCAACACCCCTGACTTCCACCCGCAAGTCCTTTTTCACCTTTCCAAGGATAGACACCTGAGATATAACTTTGAACGCAGATCAATTGATTCCTTATTTCAGTTACAGCCAAGTTACCCCATGGAAGGAAAAACATTCTCCTTCTATTTCCCAGTGTCTGCTGTCTCTCTTACCTTTTTAGCTAACACCCAGAAAAAGAGGATGCGTGATGGGAAAAGAGGTCCCATGATGGCTGGGTCATGACCCACTAGAACCGTAAAGTTGGGAGCAGGGGGTCCCTCAAAGGTCATCCATCCCAACCCCGCTGTGGTGCAGGAATCTCAGCAAAAGGGTTTTTATTATTGCATTTGTAATTTTTTGCTGGAAGCCGCCCAGAGTGGCTGGGGAAACCCAGCCAGATGGGCGGGGTATAAATAAATAAATGATGACCCAGAGCCCTGAATCAGGTTTTATTCTCCCCCCCCCAAAAAAAAATTATTAGTTTTCCAAATTTATAACAAACAAATATAAAAAAAAAAAAATCAACAAACAGACATTTATCTTAACTGTAATAATTTCATTTTTGTTAATATTGTTAGGTGACTTCCTGGAGTCCCCCTGGCTGAGTTTCCATATAAATCATTGTAGCAGTTTTCCAAAACTATTTTCACATAAAATTTACTTGGTCAATTAAAATATTTATTCCTTTTCGTTTTAACTTTTACCATAGTATTCTACAACATCACAAATTTAAGTCCTAGGCCAACCTGATACTCGCGAGTAATTCTGTTTAAATTATCTTAACATATTTAGCTAAATAATCTTTAAATTTCTTCCATTCCTCTTGATACTCCTCCTCCTTCTGGTTGCAGATTCTTCTGGCCAGGTCTGCTAGCTCCTAAAAGCCCATCATCTTCATCTGCCATTCCTCCACTGTTGGGACTTCTTGTAATTTCCAATTTTTGGCCAACAAAATTCTAGCTGCAGTTGTGGCACACTGACATCTTTCTTGGGCAATTCTGGGTTTTATTCTTGCTCCGGCTGCATATTTCGCAGTGCGGTCCCCCCGCCTCTCCTTGCCCCTTCCCTGGCAGAGTAGGGGGGGGAAAGCGTTAAGACTGGCCCGCCTCGCAAGGTGGTCGTTATTGTAAGGAGACTTGCGCGAGAAGAGAGAACCGTTTCTCTAAAAGCTCTGCAAAAGGGGGTTTGTAGCTTGCCAGAATCTGCCCTCTGCCATTGCAGTGAACCCCCCCAAACCGGTCCACACTTTCCACGTTCTTGGGAGGGCAAGGCATCCTAAGTTTTCCCTTCTACGACGGTTGTCCTTCTCCCAAACTCCTTGGAAGCCGGCTGATGGGATCCTCTAATCTGACCTAGTTTGCAAGCCCTGGCTTAGGATATTTTAAGGACACGAACCCCCCCCTCTCTGGAGGCCTGCAACTCCCCTGCTTGCCGGATGCTCGCCATTGAGACAGCAGCTCTCAGACATCGCTGGTCCCTGCCGTCTCCCCCCGCCCCATAAATCGACAGAGGAAAGGAAATAATAATATTAATAATAATTTATTACTTATATCCCACCCATCCGGCTGCGTTTCTCCAGCCACTCTGGGCGGCTCCCAACAGAATATTAAAAACATGATTAAAAACTTCCCTAAACAGGGCTGCCTTCAGATGTCTTCTAAAAGTCAGGTAGTTCTTTCTCTCCTTGACATCTGATGGGCAGGTGCCACCACCGAGAAGGCCCTCTGCCTGGTTCCCTGTAACCTCACTTCTCGCAGGGAGGGAACCGCCAGAAGGCCCTCGGGAGATGGACTCCGGTGTCCGGGGTGGAGACACTCCTTCAGGGATACTGGGCTATTTAGGGCTTTAAAGGTCAGCACCAACCCTTTGAATTGTGCTCGGAAACGTCCTGGGAGCCAAAGTAGGTCTTTCAGGACCGGTGTTATATGGCCTCCATTCCCAGTCCCCAGTCTGGCTGCCTCATTCTGGATTAGTTGCAGTCTAATAGGGACGTCCTATTCCATCCCCTCCAACGTTTCTCCCCTGAAAATAGGCACGCCCTATTCCATCCCCTCCAACTTTTCTTCCCTGAAAAGAGGGACGTCCTATTCCATCCCCTCCAACTTTTCTCCCCTGAAAATAGGAACGTCCTAAGGAAAAGCGGGACATTCTGGGATCAGATCAGAAACTGGGACGGCTTCTGTAAATCTGGTACCCTCCTTAGAAAACAGAGACACTCACAGAGGGTGTGAGTTGAGCAGGGAAGAAGAAAAAAACTCTCAAATCTGTCTTTGTGCAAGGAAGCATTTATATTTTCCCTTATGGAGCGAGTCGAGGCAATCCCTGTATCCTCAACCTGTGGGTCCCCCGATGTTGTTGAACTACAACTCCCATCACCCCTAGCTAGCAAGGCCAGAGCTCAGGGATGATGGGAGTTGTAGTCCAACAACATCTGGGGACCCACAGGTTGAGAACCGCTAAGCTAACCAACACGGTGCCCTACGGATGCTAGGCTCCGGCTGCCTTCATCCCTGATCTTCGGCCGCGCCGGGTGCTGGGAGTTGTAGCGTAGCACAGAGGACATTTCAGCACCCCACAGCCCAGGGGTTTGTGTGCATTTTATGGGAGGGGAAAAGCTGATTTAGAGATTCCTCTGGCCAGTCTACTTGGAAAGCTTTTGCCATCTCCTGAGGTCAAACGACCTTGTCCTGGGCGCCTGGCCTTCGAAAACCAGGTCCTTTCGGATTAACCAACGTTGCCGTGGAAACCAGGTGATTTCCGGGGAATACGAGTGATTAATCCGCAATCTGGAGGCCAGGAGGATTCTGCAAAGCATAGCAGCCTTTTCTTTAAAACTATGTGTTTTAGCATTCTTTTTAGTTCCTCCTAGATCAGTGATGGCCAAACTTGCATCTTTCCTGCTTATTCCCAAATGCATATTTCCCTGCTGTTCCCCGTTCAAATCTTCCTTGCGTCGTGTTTATTTAGCTTTTTAATATGATTTTTACTAATTTCTTTTTTAACACAATAACAAAACAAATAAATCCTTTGCTCTGCTGAGCTCTTGACTTCCCTCCATCCCTTCAACCGGTTTTTAAATGTTTAAAACGACTCTTTGTCTGCAAAACATTCCCAGTCCTGCCTAAAACCTGCCTCTTCTCCAGCTCTGCTTTCCACGGTTCAATTTCCATTTCCATTGTTAAATTTGCCAGTTTGGCACGCTCCGCAAACCTCTCATTCTAGGCGTGTTGATCCAAACGGCGCTTGACCTTTTTGCTGTTTTTTCCCTCTTCCTTTTCCTTTTTTTTTGGGTTTACAGAGCCAGGACTGGAGCAAAAATGACGAGAAACTCCTGCAGGCGGTGGAATACAATGACGCCGACCGGGTCTCCTCGCTCCTCGTCCGAAAGGGCCTTGTCCCCACCAAGCTGGACTCGGAAGGAAAATCGGCGTAAGCCCAAATAACCTGAATTTCACAATCAGTCAGTCAGTTTTATTGCACATAGCCAAAGGCTGCCGCAACGCACACAGAAACATTCAACAATTAAAAGAAAATATGCTCGATTAATACAAAAAACAATTATATTATCAAGAGCCATAGCTGTCAACTTTCCCCCTTTCTTGCGAGGAATCCTATTCGGAATAAGGGAATTTCCCTTAAAGCAAAAGGGAAACATTGACAGCTATTGATTCAAGACATTACCTACTCTGAACAGAGCTTTGAAAGGACCTTAATAGACAGGTTAAGATATTAAACAGTAAATTTATAGGCTAAAATCACCACATGTTAAAAAATAATGTTAATTAATGCAATGTGCAATTATATTCGGAGTTTGGTGATAAAGATAGAATATAGCTTAGGGTCAAATAAATTCATCTCCTTTACAGTTGGTGGCTATATAATTTACTCTAATTTTCCTAGCGGCAGTTGCAAAGAGTGCTACACGCCAGGTCACATACTTATCTATGTCTGCGAGGAGATATAAAATCATGTCACAGAGTTGGGAAATCGCACGGCCGAAAGGGGCCCGATGCGAGTCTCGAACCCATGGCCCTCAGACAAAGCGTCTCCTGATCTACCGACTGAGCCATTGTGAATTCGTGCAATTAATTTCAGAGTTGTAGAATTGGAAGGGGTCCCCCTGGGGTCCTCCAGCCTGACCCCCTGCACCTGCTTAATCTCAAGTGGCGGGGATTTCCAAAGTTCTAAACTGCTAAGTTTATTTATTTGTATTTATTTAAATTGGTGAGCTTCATCCGGTGACCCCCCAGGAAATCCCACCGCCCACCCCACAACTGTCCACTAGGAGACCACTGCTGTCAAGCAATGCCCCGGGGGCTTCTAAACCCTCGATCCGCCGGGTGCTTAGGCCACTGGTTCATCTGACCCCGAGGTCCCTGGATAAACAGGGAAATCCTAGAATCATATAGTCGGGCCCTCATGAGTCATCTAGTCCAACCCCTCGCGATGTGGGAATCGCAGATCAAGTGTCGGTCTGTTCCGCAGGTTCCACCTGGCTGCGACGAAAGGGAACACAGATTGCCTGGAAGTCATGCTGGCGCACGGAGCGGACGCCATGACGACCGACGGCTCAGGTGGGTTTAGGGTGCAAAAGCTATTATTATGGAGGTTGAATCCTGACAAGACAGAAGGACTGTTTTGGGGGACAGGGGGCGGGCAGGTGTGGGGGACTCCCTGGTCC
>NC_138043.1:1145016-1162516 GCF_964106645.2 Podarcis pityusensis
TTCCATGAGGGACGCGGGTGGCGCTGTGGGTTAAACCACAGAGCCTTGGACTTGCCGATCAGAAGGTCAGCGGTTCGAATCCCCGCGACAGAGTGAGCTCCTGTTGCTCCATCCCAGCTCCTGCCAACCTAGCAGTTCAAAAGCACGTCAAAGTGCAAGTAGATAACTAGGTACCGCTCTGGCGGGAAGGTAGACGGCGTTTCCGTGTGCTGCTCTGGTTCGCCAGAAGCGGCTTAGTCCTGCTGGCCACATGACCCGGAAGCTGTACGCCGGCTCCCTTGGCCAGTAAAGCGAGATGAGCGCCGCAACCCCAGAGTCGGCCACGAATGGGCCTAATGTTCAGGGGTCCCTTTACCTTTACCTATTCTTCCATGAAACAGTTGTCATTAAGTTCTCTGGTTTTAGCTGTTAACTTTGCGTCAACTCTCCTCTCTGGCGGCAGGATGGCGCGACCCCTCTCATGCTGGCGGCGAAGATGAGTCACTCGGAGCTGTGCCGGTACCTGCTCCACCGGGGAGCCGCCGTCAACGCCAGAGACCAGCGTGGACGGTGAGAGCCTTTTTCCGCTGTTGTGTGTGTGTGTGTGGCGTTGGGCGGCATCCTTCCTCTGCACCTCCCCATTTCCCCCTGCGGCACCGGACAGCGGACCGGATCACAGAGCAAGTGTGGTGTAGTGGTTAAGAGCGGTAGACTCGTAATCTGGTGAACCGGGTTCGATTCCCTGCTCCTCCACATGCAGCTGCTGGGTGACCTTGGGCCAGTCACACTTCTCTGAAGTCTCTCAGCCCCACTCACCTCACAGAGTGTTTGTTTTGGGGGAGGAAGGGAAAGGAGAATGTTAGCCGCTTTGAGACTCCTTTGGGTAGTGATAAAGCGGGATATCAAATCCAAATCCAATCAAGCCCTCCGCCGTTTCCGTTTCTTTCCGCAACGCCTCCCTGCCGCTTGGTCCAAACAAAGCTACAGTGGTACCTCAGGTTACATACGCTTCAGGTTACATACGCTTCAGGTTACAGACTCCGCTAACCCAGAAATAGTGCTTCAGGTTAAGAACTTTGCTTCAGGATAAGAACAGAAATCGTGGTCCAGCGGTGCAGCGGTAGCAGCAGGCCCCATTAGCTAAAGTGGTGCTTCAGGTTAAGAACAGTTTCAGGTTAAGAACAGACCTCCGGAACGAATTAAGTACTTAACCAGCGGTACCACTGTACCCCTCTCAACTTAACTGGCCTCGTCTTTGCTTCAGAACAGCCCTGATGGTGGCTTGCGAGAACGGCAGCGTGGAGACGGTGGAAGTCCTGGTCCACGGTGGGGCAAAGGTCGGCCTTGTTGATGCCACGGGTCACGACGCGGCCCATTACGGCGCGGCTGTTGGCAACGCCCTCATCCAGCACTACCTGCAGGAAGCTGCTCAGCGCCACTCCTGGGCCAGCGGTAAGGATACCTTCCCTCCGTCGAACTGGGCTTTTTCCTGGTGAGAAGTGGAGGCCATTTCTGCGTCTCCACGTTCCTGAGGAACTGTAGGCAGGAGGAGGAGACAGGCTCTAAGACGGTTTAAACTCGGCTAGCTCTGCACCTGCCTTCGTCGTCCTTTAAACAAATGCTCCCCTGAAAATGCTTAGGCTAGAATAAATCACAGCCGCTCAGCTCTGCAAATCTAAATACCGTATTTTCGCTCTATAAGACGCACCAGACCATAAGACGCACCTAGTTTTTGGAGGAGGAAATCAATAAAAAATAATATTCTGAATCTCAGAAGCCAGAACAGCAAGAGGGATTGCTGCGCAGTGAAAGCAGCGATCCCTCTTGCTGTTCTGGCTTCTGGGATAGCTGCGCAGCCTGCATTCGCTCCATAAGACGCACACACATTTCCCCTTATTTTTTAGGAGGGAAAAAGTGAGTCCTATAGAGCAAAAAATACGGTAGCTTTACTCATTTCCAGAACTAATGCCAAAGCAAACAAGTCTCCATTCGCCAGCAATAATGCAAAGAAAAAGGTTCCAAATGACTCTAAAGGAGGGAGGGAGTTGGTTTCCTTACCGAAAAAAAGGATCATGCAATATTTGGGTTAGCAAAGACGCAGGCAGTGAAATCTCCTTTTAGAGAGATTTGGTTCACTTGCAGGGAGCCATGGCTGCATGTCTTCTTGCTTGTTCTGGGAAGCAGGAAGAGGGAAGGCTGAGAAGGTAGGGCATGCGAAGCCAGACCGAGTCTGGCAACTTGAGCTCAGGGCTCAGGTTAACCCTTTCATGCACGCAAGTGTGAGTCTGTAACTGTGTATTACAGCATCTAAGCCATCTCAGTTGTTAACAGGGTGATGAACCTGGGCCTCGCAAGTTAGTTGTTCCCTCACCATCTTATTTAATTCCATCTTTGTGTTCTCTCTCTCTCTCTCTCTCTCTTTTTCTCCTTCTGCTTCCCACAGAAGAGGAGTCGACTGAAGCGTCCTCCCAGGTAACATTTTCGAGCCCCCAATCCTTGTAAGGCAGGCGATGTTGCTGGGGGCACATTCTCCTCACGTACCTCATTTGCGTTTTCCGTATCTATTTCTTTCTTTTTCCAAAATAAAAACCAGGCATCCTCTCCGCGCCACTCTCTGACCAAAGGGAAGAACAGCAGCCCGAGAAAGAGGAAAGCCCCGCCTCCCCCAGGAAGTGCCCCCAGCCAGGTAGGGAAAATAGGAAGCCGCGTTGGACGTTCGAGTTCCAAAATAACATTCAAAAACCGGAACACTCACTTCCGGGTTTGTGACATTCAGGAGCCGATTTGTTCGGGAGCCAAGGCTTTTGAGATTCGAGGTATGACTGTATAAGTCCTGCTTGCTGAATTTCAGTTTAAATATATACTGCTACGTTTTTTGGGAAGTTTTTAATGTTTGATGTTTTATCGTGTTTCTAATATTCTGTTGGGAGCTGCCCAGAGTGGCTGGAGACACCCAGCCAGATGGGTGGGATATAAACAAACAAACAAATATTATTATTATCATCATCATCATTATTATTAGGACCCCCACCTGCCGGACCACAACCCGGCTCCTGCCGAACGGGGCAACCGAGTCATCACCGCCAAGCCGGCCCGGACCCACCACAATGACCCTCCTGTTCCGGCTGCGACGGTGAGGATCCCTTAGCGGTGATGCCCTTGTTATGAGAAAAAACTGCTCCTTTTCCCTTTTGGGGTACCCAAGAGCCCATGTAGAGTCCTTAAGTAGGTTCTCCATCGGTAGGAGAAAATAACAGAGGCCAAGCAGAGAATATTGAGAAGCAAAGCGGCTAGTAAGCCTGATCTTTATTAAACTGTTGCAACAGGGTCCTCACTCCCCACACAGGGAGGGAGGAGAGGAACCCTGAACATTGGTGTGCAAGCTTGTATATAGACTTTTGAAATTGCCTACCCTGTAGCTCAAGACCACCCCCCAAAACATCACGCATACATTACAGAAAGAGGTGGTCCCCAGCAGAAATGGGAGTGTGTTGCTTCTCTCCTGTCTGCCAGGAGACCTGATCAATCATGCCTTATCAATTGCCTTTTCCGGGTAGCCTGGCCATTCCTTGGAGATGGTCAATACTTGGTTCCTGAATCTCTTACACATATTGATATCAACTTAACAGATGCTTGCCAGACTGGATTTATTGGGAGGCGTAAGCCCCTACAGTCCAAGGACCATTGGAAAGCTTTCCCCATCTCCTTCCTCCTTGCAGAGAAATATTTGAGGTCAATTTCGGAGAGTCAAAATGGCCTCAGGATTGTTCTCCTGTACTATTTCAGACACGTGGTTGATATACTTATGTATGTGTTTGCCTTGTACATTTCTTTTATATATATAAAAGACCTTAGAATTCCTATAACACCCTCGAGATGGGAAAGGGGACCAGCCCCATATCACTCAGCTTTGGGTTTCTCTCCCCCCCACCAGGAGGACCAGGAGGCCTATGAGGAAATCGTGCGGCTGCGTCAGGAGAGAGCTCAGCTTCTGCAAAAGATCCGAAGCCTGGAGCAGCGGCAAGAGACAGTGAAGCAGAAAGTGAGGTGTTCCGGGCTTGAACTTGCTCCCGGTGAACCCGGGGATCTGTCTCCTGTGCCGTCCCTCAGCCAGACGGCACACACATATATACAGTGGTACCTTGGTTCTCAAACTGAATCCGTTCCGGAAGTCCGTTCCAAAACCAAAGCGGTCCAAAACTCAAGGCGCGCTGCTTTCCCACAGAAAGGAATGCAAAAGGGATTAACCCGTTCCTGACTTTTAAAAACAACCCCTAAAACAGCAACTTAACGTGAACTTTACTATCTAACGAGACCATTGATCCATAAAATGAAAGCAAGAATCAATGTACTGTACTATAAAATAAATAGGACAGTATTGTAGATGATAAAAATTGAAATTATTTTCTTCTTTACCTGCACTGATGATGGTCATCGTCTGGATGGGGGGCTTTTATCCGTTTCCGCAGCCACACAATTGATCAATCAGTAGCTGGACTGGGTTTCCGCACAGTC
This sequence comes from Podarcis pityusensis, assembly GCF_964106645.2. Taxonomy (NCBI): domain Eukaryota; kingdom Metazoa; phylum Chordata; class Lepidosauria; order Squamata; family Lacertidae; genus Podarcis; species Podarcis pityusensis. The sequence goes on from NC_138043.1 coordinate 1,149,511, forward strand.
GCAAAAACAAATGAACAGAAAAAGCCTAAAAAAGGCAAAATAACGAGCGAAAACAAAAGCGCCAAACTTAATCTGTTCCGGAAGTCCGTTTGGCTTCCGAAATGTTCGGAAACCAAGGCGTGGCTTCTGATTGGTGCAGGCACCCCGGAAACAATAGCTGACAGCCGTGTCGGATGTTCAGCTTCCGAAAAACGTTCAAAAACCGGAACACTTCCTTGCGGGTTTTCGGCATTTGGGAACCAAGGCATTTGAGAACCAAGGTACCACTGTATTTAAATTTATACCCTGCCCATCTGGCTTCCAACACATATAAAAATACAGTCCAACTTCGGTTTTCAAATGTCTTGGCTGCTGAATGTTTCAGAAGCTGAATGCCAAAAACCTGGAAGCGAATGCTTCCATTTTTGAATGCGCCTTGGGAGACGAACATTCGATTTCCGACTTGCGTTTATCAATTTCCCCCATTAAACTTGCCGGCAGTCCCTTTGATCCTCAGTTTTCGGATGTTTCGGGACTTCCAGAACGGAAGACATTCAAAAACTGAGGTTCCACTGTAATGATAAAACGTCAAACACTTATAGCGACAATCTGGTCCGATATTAAAAATTGTCACAATCGCTTTGAAATAAACAGCTCATATCGAATAAAGCAATGTTCAATAACCCATTAGGATCCCATAGTAAAATTAAACGTCAGTGCATAATGAGTAAGTACCGTATTTTTTGCTCTGTAAGACGCACCAGACCACAAGACGCACCTAGTTTTTGGTGGAGGAAACCAAGAAAAAAAATATTCTGAATCCCAGAAGCCAGAACAACAAGAGGGATCGCTGTGCAGTGAAAGCAGCGATCCCTCTTGCTGTTCTGGCTTCTGGGATAGCTGCGCAGCCTGCATTCGCTCCATAAGACGCACACACATTTTTAGGAGGGAAAAAGTGAGTCTTATAGAGCAAAAAATACGGTAGTTTGCGTTTACACATGAATGCAGGCGGCGAGGGTTGCAGAGGCATGTGCAGAGTGCTTTCGAATAACAGCCTGTGCAAAGCTGTGATGGGGAGATGGCAGGCTGCCTTATATGGCTTCAGGAAACCCCACTTACTTAAGAGTAAAACCCTGTTGAATTGAGTAGGACTCAGGTCACAGTAGACATGGTTAGGGTCCCTTTGTACGGAAACAATATGAAAAGATAGCAATATAAATCTGTATATACCGTATTTTTTGCTCTATAAGACGCACCAGACCACAAGACACACCTAGTTTTTGGAGGAGGAAACCAAGAAAAAAAATATTCTGAATCCCAGAAGCCAGAACAACAAGAGGGATCGCTGCGCAGCGAAAGAAGCAATCCCTCTTGCTGTTCTGGCTTCTGGGATAGCTGTGCAGCCTCCATAAGACGCACACACATTCCCCCTTACTTTTTAGGAGGGGAAAAGTGAGTCTTATAGAGCAAAAAATACAGTATATATGTGTGTGTGTGTGTGTGTGTGTGTGTACATTATATATATATCTATATATATATATTCTCAGGCTCTATTAATCCTGTCCATCTCCCTTTTTTCTTGTCTCCATTAGCGACTGGACGATGGGTCTTTGCATACTCTACAGAAGCAGGTGAGCCTATTATCTGCCCGAGATAATATTCGAGGATGGTTTAAAAAAGGACCAAGAAAATCGCATTTATTACACACCGCAGCAAATTGAGATGACGGGGAGAGGAGGGGTGTGTGAGAAAGGCTTAAGTTTAAAAGATGCCGTTTCTTAGAAAAGGGAACCCATTGCCCCCGTGCTGATCGTAGAGTTGGCTGGGACCCTCAGCGGCCATCTAGACCAACCCCCTGCAATGCGGGAATCTCAGCTAAAGCATCCCAGACAGATGGCCCTCCAACCTCTCCTTTCGGCTAGCTTTTTGCTTCTGTTGCTTCACGTTTTAAAATGTTGGAACCAGGGCCGATTTGGGTTTGATGAGGCCCTAAGCTCCTGAAGGTAATGGGGCCCTTTATATGTCCAGCTGTCCTTTGTCCACAACAAATTGTCGCTGTTTTTTTGTGCTGAATATATGCACCTATATGGCAATTTATGGATCAAATAGGTATCTCAAGCCATTTGCACTGCAACCAGTCCATGCAGAATGTAGGCACCTTATATATAGAAAGGAGCAAACCAGTGATATTTTAGGGAGCAGGCGGGGCCCATGACTTACATCAGAGGAGCCGACACAACAGAAAACACGGTTGCTGCACGTCGGTTTTATTTTATTTGCTTTTTATCTTATATTTTGGAAATGTAAAGGTAAAGGGTAAAGGGACCCCGGGCTGTTAGGTCCAGTCGCGGACGACTCTGGGGTTGCAGCGCTCATCTCGCTTTATTGGCCGAGGGAGCCGGCGTCCAGCTTCCGGGTCATGTGGCCAGCAGGACTAAGCCACTTCTGGCGAACCAGAGCAGCGCATGGAAACGCCGTTGACCTTCCCGCCGAAGGTTGATCTACTTGCACTTTGACGTGCTTTCGAACTGCTAGGTTGGCAGGAGCAGGGACCGAGCAAGGGGAGCTCATTCCGTCATTGCGGGGATTTGAACCGCCGACCTTCTGATCAGCAAGCCCTAGGCTCTGTGGGTCAAATGTAAAGGTAAAGGGACCCCTGACCGTTAGGTCCAGTCGTGGCCGACTCTGGGGTTGCGGCGCTCATCTCGCTTTACTGGCGTACAGCTTCCGGGTCATGTGGCCAGCAGGACTAAGCCGCTTCTGGCGAACCAGAGCAGCGCATGGAAACGCCGTTGACCTTCCCACCGAAGGTTGATCTACTTGCACTTTGATGTGCTTTCAAACTGCTAGGTTGGCAGGAGCAGGGACCGAGCAACGGGAGCTCACCCCGTCATTGCGGGGATTCGAACCGCCGACCTTCCGATTGGCAAGTCCTAGGCTCTGTGGTTTAGACCACAGCGCCACCCGCGTCCCCACTTTTGGAAATGTACATCCAATTTATTAAAATACGAGTTAAAATACAGTTTAAAATGCAGACTCATTTTAATGGTAGCCCATAGATCAAACGTTTAAATGAATGGATCGATTTCTCTCTGCCCCACCAGGTGGAAGAGCTTCAGAAACAGCTGGAGGAGAAAGTTGGGGAAAAGGAAAACCTTGGGAGAGAGTTGGCGGCTTTGCGGAGCCGTCTGTCATCTGTGGAGGTACCGCAAGCCATGTGCATTGGTGGGGTTTGAAATACACAGCAGACTCGTGAAAACAACAGCGTTATTTTCGTGGGTTTACCCCAATAAGAGCTTTGTTCCCTACGAGCCAATATCTGTGGTGGGATAGTCTTGACATCTGGATTTGCAGGGGAGCAAGCATCCCTGATAGTCTTGGTCAGGCTAGGAAACCTCGTTGGTCTAATAATAACAATAATTTATTATTTATACCCCGCCCATGTGGTTGGGTTTCCCCAGCCACTCTGAGCAGCTCCCAACAGGATATTAAAAACACAACAAAACGTCAAACGTTAAAAACTTCCCTAAACGGATGTCTTCTAAAAGTCAGATAGTTGTTTATTTCCTTGACATCTGATGGGAGGGTGCCATCACCGAGAAGGCCCTCTGCCTGGTTCCCTGCAACCTCGCTTCTCGCAGGGAGGGAACCGCCAGAAGGCCCTCGGGAGATGGACCCAGGTGTCCGGGGTGGAGACACTCCTTCAGATACTGGGCCGTTTAGGGCTTGAAAGGTCAGCACCAACACTTTGAATTGTGCTTGGAAACATCCTGGGAGCCAATGTAGGACTTTCAGGACTGGGGTTATATGGTCTTGGTGGCCGCTCCCAGTCCCCAGTCTGGCTGCCGCATTCTGGATTAGTTGCAGTTTCAAGGTCACCTTCAAAGGTAGCCCCACGTAGAACGCATGGCAGTAGTCCAAGCGGGAGATAACTAGAGCATGCACCACTCTGGCCAGACAGTCTGTGGGCAGGGAGGGTCTCATTCTGCGTCCCAGATGGAGCTGATAAACAACCCCTCTAGACGCAGAATTGACCTGCACCTCCATGGACAGTCGGCAGTCCAAAATGACTCCTGGTGGTCTGGTCCTGCCTGAACCCCTCTTTTTTTTCTGCTTCCCCCTGCCCCACACAGAATGAGAAGGAAAACACCAGCTACGACATCGAAACCCTTCAAGACGAAGAGGGAGACCTCCTTGAATTCCCAGGTATGGTTGTTATTAGTACTTAATGGTCATGTTTCCCCCTCCTCGAGGACCTTATTTGAATATGCAGAATCGGCAAAGATGGCAGGCGTTTGTGATGTTCTGTTACGTTCTCTGACGTTATTTTTATTTATTGGGATTCATTTGAGATGCGACGAATCGAATCGAAATCGGACTCTGCAGCACGATGCATTGCACAGCAAATGTTGCTGAATTTATGTATAGGCTAAGTAGGCTGAGTGGGACGCGGGTGACGCTGTGGGTTAAACCACAGAGCCTAGGACTTGCCGATCAGAAGGTCGGCGGTTCGAATCCCTGCGACGGGGTGAGCTCCCGTTGCTCAGTCCCTGCTCCTGCCAACCTAGCAGTTCAAAAGTACATCAAAGTGCAAGTAGATAAATAGGTACCGCTCCGGCGGGAAGGTAAACGCCGTTTCCGTGCGCTGCTCTGGTTCTCCAGAAGCGGCTTAGTCCTGCTGGCCACATGACCCGGAAGCTGTACGCCGTCTCCCTCGGCCAATAAAGCGAGATGAGCGCCGCAACCCCAGAGTCGGCCACGACTGGACCTAATGGTCAGGGGTCCCTTTACCTTTAAGTAGGCTGAAGCCTAGGGCCTTAGATGCACTTTCTTGAAGAAGTAAATTTAGGATAAAGTTCTTTGTTCCTATATAAGATGCACTTGAAGCCAATTTAAAAAGAAGTCTTGTGCACAGTGATGTTGAACAATTGTTTTGCATTCTTGGTATCCTGATAGCACCTAAGCAAGAAATTCTGCAAGGTGTTGAAGTGTTGATGGAAGATATTGACCTGGAACCTATTGATGAACTTTTGCTCTTTCACCTGTAGGTGAGATAAAGCCCTAGGCTTACAGCAGAGTCCTCTCTGTCTCGTACAGACCTTTATCAAATTATATATTGTTTATCAAATTATATATAGTGGCACCTTGGTTTACAACCATAATCCGTTCCGGACGTCCGTTCGTAAACCAAAACTGGTTGCAACCCAAGGCGCGCTTTCGCCAGTGGGGCCTCCAAAATAAATTTGTCCGTTATCCCCCCCAAAATGGGTTGTAATCCAAAAAAAGTTTGCAAACCGGGACACATGCGCTTCCGGGTTTGACGTGTTTGTAATCCAAAACGTATGCAAACCAGACTGTTTGCAAACCAAGGTACCACTGTACAAGGGGGAAAATCAGATGGGGGAAATCAGATGGGGAAGCAATCTTGCGGCTATTTCTTAACTTCATGGTCACTAACGGCTCGGGAGAGAGGAGATTTTTGAGATTCCAAAGAATCAAAAATGAATTAAGGGCCACGATGTCTCAAGAGAGCATAGCTGTCAACCGTCCCTTATTTGGCGGGAAAGTCCCTTATCCCAGCGCCGTGTCCCGCTGCTGTCCCTTATGGATGATGTCCCTTAAATTTCCCGGGTTTCAAAGGAAGCAGCTCCTCTCCCTCCCTCCCTGCCGGCCAGGGAGGAGGGAGGCTCCAACTGTGTTGCTTGGCTGCGTTGCTCACCCAATAAGGAGTCTAAGAACGACTGGGGGGTGGAGCTTGCATGCCTTGTGCCAATCAAATCGGCCGCGTTGCCTTTGCTCAGCGCTTCCCAGCGGAGAGGTGACGGTGGTTTTCCTTGCTGCATCCCCTTTGCCGGGTTGTTGCGCTGTGGGAACCACTACTTAAGGCTTCGTTTGGCTGCTGGCTGGGCTTTCTGCCTTTGGCTCGGAGGGGATCAGAAGTCGAACATACCTGTGCCCCTTGGAAAATCCCTTATTTTGGCTGCTGATCCCTTATTTTCGAGGCTGCTGGTCCCTTATTTTCAAATCTGTAAGTTGACAGCTATGCAAGAGAGCCTGTCCGCGCTGACCATTCTGTACATCGAAAGTGACAAACTCAGACAAACAAATTTGGATGAAGACATTTTCTGATGTCCTTTAGAGGAGAAATTGTGAGTTGCCGAATTTTGAATACCCTCAGCTTCACTCACTTTTGTCTATAACAGGCACCCCCAACATTCAGCCCTCCAGATGTTTTGGGACTACAACTCCCATCATCCCTAGCTAACAGGACCAGTGGTCAGGGATGATGGGAATTGTAGTCCAAAACATCTGGAGGGCCGAAGGTTGCCTACGCCTGGTCTACAACTCTCTTCCATTTTCTTCTAGTCGTGAAGTTTGGGGATTCAGAGGGACCTTGCAAGTGGAGCAGCTGAGGGCCGCTCTCCATCGAAATCCGGCCCTGCAAGAAACCTTGTCTGTGATTTGGTTCCCTGGGTTCCCTTGCTGTGGGATTTCGGCTTTTCTTTAAAGTTGCTCTTGTTTCGACAGGGGCTGAGCTTCTACTCTCGAAAAAGAGTTTGAGTGTCTCCACTGAGGAACTCCTGGCGACCTTGCAAGGACAGGTCAATTCCCTGACCCAGAAGAACAAGGAGCTGATGGAGAAGATACAGGTAAATGGAGAACTCCTTCACAGCTATAATAATAATTATTATTATTACTTATTTATACCCCGCCCATCTGGCTGGGTTTCCCCAGCCACTCTGGGCGGCTCTCAACAGAATATTAAAAATGCGATAAAACATCAAACATTAAAAGCTTCCCTAAACAGGGCTGCCCTCAGATGTCTTCTAAAAGTCAGGTAGTTGTTTATTTCCTTGACATCTGATGGGAGGGCGCCACCACCGAGAAGGCCCTCTGCCTGGTTACCTGTAATTTCGCCTCTCACAGAGAGGGAGCTGCCAGAAGGCCCTTGGAGATGGACCTCAAGTGGCCAGGCAGAACGATGGGGGTGGAGATGCTCCTTCAGGTCTACTGGGCCGTTTAGGGCTTTCAAGGTCAGCACCAACACTTTGAATTGTGCTTGGAAACGTCCTGGGGGCCAATGTAGGTCTTTCAGGACCGGTGTTATACGGTCTCCACTCCCAGTCCCCAGTCTGGCTGCCGCATTCTGGATTAGTTGCAGTTTCCAGGTCACCTTCAAAGGTAGCCCCACGTAGAGGGCATGGCAGTAGTCCAAGTGGGAGATAACCAGAGCATGCACCACTCTGGTCAGACAGTCTGTGGGCAGGGAGGGTCTCATCCTGTGGACCAGATAGACACAGAACTGACCTGCACCTCCATGGACAGCTGTGGGTCCAAAATGACCCCCAGGCTGCTCACCTGGTCCTTCAGGGGCACAGTTATTCAGGACCAGGGAGTCCTCCACACCAACTAACTTCCCATCTCCCGCAGGTCCTGGAGAATTATGAGAAGGATGAGAGCGATGCCGACATCTCGGCAGACTTCATCCCCATCATCCTATACGACTCGCTCCGGTCCGAGTTTGACCGCTTGAAGGAGCAACACGTGGAGGCCCAGGAGGCCCTGAAGTCCGTCGATGGAGCTGGCGAGTCGTCCTGCAAGCTCATCCCGGCGGAGGCCTACGAGCAGCTGAAGGCCGACCACGAGAAGCAAATCCGGGCCCTCAAACTGGCTCTGGAGAAGAGCAGCTTCCCGGCCCTTCGGGGTGGCGGGGGGACGGCAGCGGAGGGGAGCTCCGGTTTGGGGACGGAAGGAGACGCAAGCCAAGCAGAGGCGGGAGCCAGGAAGGAGGAGATGGGAGAGCTGGCCAAGGAGCTCAGCGCCACCCGGGAGAAGTACCAGGCGGCCCTAGCGGAAGTGAAGCTCCTCCAGGAACAGATGGAGCTTGGCATCTTGTCTGTGGAGGAGAAGGAGCTGTTGGAGAGCTCCAGGACCGAGTTGGAGACGACGAAGACCGCCTTGCAGCAGGCTCGGATGGACCTTGAGGAGCGAGAGCGGAAGGTGAAGGATCTGGAGGGACGTCTCAGGACCCAGGAGGAAGCAGCCGTGGAGGAGGACAAGGAGATGAAGGTCTCCTTGGATGAGGTCTCCAAGGAGAAGGAGGTCCTGCTGGCAAGGTGCGCTTCCATGGAGGCCGAGGTGAGGGAGCTGAAGGAGAAGACCCGACAGCTGGAAGAGGAAGGGAGTCGGAGCCTGAGGGAGGAAGCCGGCCAACTGCGGAGCCAGCTGGACACCCTTGAGGGGCAGCGCCAGGCGGCCGAGGCTGAGGCGGAACAGCTCCGGAAAGGCCGTGAGATGCTGGCGGAGGAGCTGAGATCTGCCAAGGAGAAGCTGGCCTCTCAGCAGGAGCAGGAGGACGTGGCGGGCAAGCTGAGGACCTCCCTCTCTGAGGCGGAGAAGAGTCTCTCGGAGCTGAAGAAGCACCACGAGGGCACCTTGAAGGAGTTGGCGGAAGCGCGGGAAGCGGCGGAGACCTGTCGGCGTGGGTCGGTGCCCCTTGCTGAGCACGCCCGGGCCAAGGAGGCACTGGAGGGGACCCTCTGGGAGCTGAAGGCCAAGTCCAAGCTTCTGGAGCAAGAGCTGAAGGCCAAGGACCAGGAGACCGTGGGGCTCAAGGAGGAGCTGGAGGTGGTGCTGAAGGGAGCCGTCTCGAAGGAGGCTCACGAGGAGCTCCGCGCCCGGCTGCAGGCTGAGGCAGACGCCCTAAGTGCCAAGTTGGCCGATTTGGGGCGCAAGCACGAGCGGACCTGCACAGAGGTCTTCCAGGTCCAGCGAGAGGCGCTCTTCATGAAAAGCGAGAAGCACGCGGCCGAGGCGCAGTTGGCAGCCGCCGAGAAGCAGCTGCAAGGCTTGCGGGCCGAGTCGGAGCGGATCCGAGAACTGCACAGCCACATTGAGGACTCGGCCAAGCTGGTCAAGGAAAAGGACCGCAAAGTGAGTGCGGGCGTGCATACGCTCCGAGGAGGAGCAGACACATCTGTTTGGGTTTGGGAAATAAAATTGGAAGGCTTCGTCTCTAGAAGCCCGCCAATATTTACAGGTGAAACTCGAAAAATTAGAATATCGTGGGAAAGTTCCGTGATTTCAGGAATTCAACTTGAATGGTGAAACTAATAGATGAGATCGACTTGTGACATGCAAAGCAAGATGTGTGTCTGCTTCTCAGAGGTCCAATCTTGCTCGATTTGCAGTCCTTGTTTTGCTGATTTCCTTGAATATTCTAATTTTCTGAGATGGTTAATTTGGGGTTTTCACCAGCTGTACGCCATGATCATCACAGTTATCACAAATCAAGGCTTGACATATCTCACTTTGCATGTCACGAGTCTATCTCATATATTAGTTTCACCTTTCAAGTTGAATTACTGAAATCAAGGAACTTTCCCACGCTATTCTAATTTTTCGGGTTTCACCTGTAGAACAAATCAAGGCTTGACACATCTCACGAGTCTCTCATGTATTAGTTTCACCTTTCAAGTTGAATTACTGAAATCAAGGAACTTTCCCATGATATTCTAATTTTTCGAGTTTCACCTGTATTTATTTGGTTGGTTTTTCAAACTGAAATTTTGCAAATGCAGTCATACCTCGGGTTACAGACGCTTCAGATTGTGGTTTTTTTGGGTTACGGACCCGCCAAAACTCAGAAGTACCGGAACGGGTTACTTCCAGGTTTCGGTGGCTGCGCATGTGCAGAAGAGCTAAATCGCGCTTTGTGCATGCTCAGAAGTGCCAAATCGCAACCCACGCATGCGCAGATGTGCCGCTGCGGGTTGCGAACATGCATCCCACATGGATCAGGTTCGAAACTTGAGCGTCCACTGTACAGTGGTACCTTGGTTCTCAAACTTAATCCGTTCCGGAAATTCCGTTCCAAAACCAAAGCGTTCCAAAACTCAAGGGGCGCTTTCCCATGGAAAGTCATGCAAAACGGATTAATCTGTTCCAGACTTTTAAACCCCTAAAACAGCCATTTAACATGGACTTCACTATCTAATGAGATCATCAATCCATAAAATAAAAACAATAATCCAGGCATCGGCAAACTCCGGCCCTCCAGATGTTTTGGGACTACAACTCCCATCATCCCTAGCTAACAGGACCAGTGGTCAGGGGTGATGGGAATTGTAGTCCCAAACATCTGGAGGGGCGGAGTTGGCCTATGCCTGCAATAATCAATGCGCTGCAGTCACAAAATCAATCAATCCATCAGTAGCTGAACTGGGTTCTTCCGTACAGTCACGAAAACAAAACGAAAAAGAGCTGCCAAAACAAAAACGTAAAATAAATAGCAAAAACAGACAGAACTCAGCGTAACACTCAAAACGGAGCACGTTCGGCTTCCAAAAAAGGTTTGCAAACTGCAATGCTTACTTCCGGGTTTGCAGTGTTTGGGTTCCAAGGTGTTTGAGAACCAAGGGATCACTGTATAACAAACATAAATCATAAAAACAAGTTGACAAAAATCTCCCGAACTTCCCTCCTCCCCTTTGTGGGTCCCTATTGCTAATCATTTCCTACCGGAATCTTTTATAATAACCCAAATCTTTTTATCTCTCCACTGTGTCCAAAATTTGCCCTTAAACTACAAGTGTTATTCCAACGCTGCTAAATTTCGGCTACAAGTACGGAGAATCAAATGTCCTGTACACAAATTTTGCACAGCTTCCATACTGAAGCTTGCAAGAAGCTGCACCCAGGAACCCTTGCAAAATATCTGCAGCAGCTGACGGATTCGCAGTCGGGGGGGGGGGAGACGCAGCACGGAAGGAAAATGGGCTTGGACGGAGGAGGAAATACCAAAACCCCTTTAGTTTTGCGATGCTCTTTGATTGGGGGGAAATGTTGGAATGGGCGGGCACCGGGAGAATAAATTGCCTCTTCGCTGCCTTGCAGATCACAGAGCTTTCCAAAGAAGTCTTCAAACTCAAGGAAGCTCTGAATGACCTCTCGGAGCTGTCGGGTGAGGCTTCGGCCAAAGCCACCTCGCCAAAGGTGGAGTCGCGGCAAGAGGTTGCAACTCTCCAGGGCAGAATCCGAGATCTGGAGCAGCAGCTGGCCGTGAGTATCTTGCGGGGGCTGGCTTGTTGGGGAAGGGGACGATGGGGTCCACCCCCTGTTGTTGTTGTTGAGTCGTTTAGTTGTATCCGACTCTTGGTGACCCCCTGGACCAGAGCACGCCAGGCCCTCCTGTCTTCCACTGCCTCCCACAGTTTGGTCAAACTCATGCTGGTAGCTTCGAAGACACTATCCAACCATCTCGTCCTCTGTCGTCCCCTTCTCCTTGCGCCCTCCATCTTTCCCAACATCAAGGTCTTTTCCAGGGAGTCTTCTCTTCTCATGAGGTGGCCAAAGTCTTGGAGCCTCAGCTCCAGTGTCCAGTGAGCACTCAGGGCTGATTTCCTTCAGAATGGAGAGGTTGGATCTTCTTGCAGTCCATGGGACTCTCAAGAGTCTCCTCCAGCACCACAATTCAAAAGCATCCATTCTTTGGCGATCAGCACGGCTGACGCAAATAAAGATTCATTCATTCTTGGCCACGGCATCTTGTAGCGGTGAGTTCCGCCGGCTAGCCGCCCATCGTTAAAAACGACCAGTTCCTTCCCCAAAATTTGGCGCATGGAGTCTTACCAAGAACATGATGGGATTCGGCCACCCTGCCTGAGTAATCAGCGCGGCGGATCCTTGCCTGTGATGTCACAGTCCCGAGACCTCTTGCCAAAAGGCTTGGCTCTGTAATTAATCCTGGCCGATCCAGATTAATTCCTGCATGATGAGTCAGTGTTTGGGGAAAGTAATCTGGGTTTACGGGATTAATTACAGAGCGAGCCAAGGGGAGTTCATCTCTCGCTGACGTCCCCAGAATATCGTTACACGCAACTCCTGTTATAGGAAAAATTCGGGGTCAGCTTTGGTAGCCCAGCTCCTCAGTGCCCCCTAAATCGGAGAAGAATGGTTAGAGGCAGAATCTAGTGAAAGCAAGGAAAATATTTATTTTTCTGTTGCAACTGAGTTCCGTCCTCCCCCCTCTTGCAAAGAGGTGAGGACCCAGAGCAAAGGTCTTTTTAAATACTTATGAAATTGCCCAGCGAGACCGCCCAAAAAGTATCCTACAGACGTTGCAGAAACATGCCCTCCGACATTTCTCCGATGAACATAGGGACGTCCCATTGCATAATGATAATTTTACTCTTAATACGCCTCCCCCCATCTAACTGGGTTGCCTCAGCCACTCTGGGCGGCTTCCAACATATATGAAAAGCATAATAAAATGAAACATTTAAAAAAACACTTTCCTATACAGGGCTACCTTCAGACGGCTTTGGGGTCGGATAACTCCATCCCCTCCGACGTTTCTCCCCTGAAAATAGGGACGTCCTTTTCCATCCCCTCCGACGTTTCTCCCCTGAAAATAGGGACATCCTATTCCATCCCCTCCGACGTTTCTCCCCTGAAAATAGGGACGTCCTTTTCCATCCCCTCCGACGTTTCTCCCCTGAAAATAGGGACGTCCTATTCCATCCCCTCCAACGTTTCTCCCCTGAAAATAGGGACGTCTTATTCCATCCCCTCCAACGTTTCTCCCCTGAAAATAGGGACGTCCTATTCCATCCCCTCCGACGTTTCTCCCCTGAAAATAGGGACGTCCTTTTCCATCCCCTCCGACGTTTCTCCCCTGAAAATAGGGACGTCCTATTCCATCCCCTCCGACGTTTCTCCCCTGAAAATAGGGACGTCCTATTCCATCCCCTCCGACGTTTCTCCCCTGAAAATAGGGACGTCCTATTCCATCCCCTCCAATGTTTCTCCCCTGAAAATAGGGACGTCTTATTCCATCCCCTCCAACGTTTCTCCCCTGAAAATAGGGACGTCCTATTCCATCCCCTCCGACGTTTCTCCCCTGAAAATAGGGACGTCCTATTCCATCCCCTCCGACGTTTCTCCCCTGAAAATAGGGACGTCCTATTCCATCCCCTCCGACGTTTCTCCCCTGAAAATAGGGACGTCCTATTCCATCCCCTCCAAC